>NC_133129.1:85737907-86005407 GCF_048418815.1 Hemitrygon akajei | reverse complement strand
TCCACGATCACCACACAGTTCCATCACTCTCACTCCACAATCACCACACAGTTCCATCACTCACACTCCACAATCACCACACAGTTCCATCACTCTCACTCCACAATCACCACATAGTTCCATCACTCTCACTCCACAATCACCACACAGTTCCATCACTCTCACTCCACGATCACCACACAGTTCCATCACTCTCACTCCACAATCACCACACAGTTCCATCACTCTCACTCCAGTGTCACCACACAGTTCCATCACTCTCACTCCACAATCACCACACAGTTCCAGCACTCTCACTCCACAATCACCACACAGTTCCATCACTCACACTCCACAATCACCACACAGTTCCATCACTCTCACTCCACAATCACCACACAGTTCCATCACTCACACTCCACAATCACCACACAGTTCCATCACTCTCACTCCACAATCACCACACAGTTCCATCACTCTCACTCCACAATCACCACACAGTTCCATCACTCACACTCCACAATCACCACACAGTTCCATCACTCTCACTCCACAATCACCACATAGTTCCATCACTCTCACTCCACAATCACCACACAGTTCCATCACTCTCACTCCACGATCACCACACAGTTCCATCACTCACACTCCACAATCACCACACAGTTCCATTACTCTCACTCCACAATCACCACACAGTTCCATCACTCTCACTCCACAATCACCACACAGTTCCATCACTCACACTCCACAATCACCACACAGTTCCATCACTCTCACTCCACAATCACCACACAGTTCCATCACTCTCACTCCACAATCACCACACAGTTCTATCACTCTCACTCCAGTGTCACCACACAGTTCCATCACTCTCACTCCACAATCACCACACAGTTCCATTACTCTCACTCCACAATCATCACACAGTTCCATCACTCTCACTCCACAATCACCACACAGTTCCATCACTCTCACTCCACGATCACCACACAGTTCCATCACTCACACTCCACAATCACCACACAGTTCCATTACTCTCATTCCACAATCACCACACAGTTCCATCACTCTCACTCCACAATCACCACACAGTTCCATCACTCACACTCCACAATCACCACACAGTTCCATCACTCTCACTCCACAATCACCACACAGTTCCATCACTCTCACTCCACAATCACCACACAGTTCCATCACTCTCACTCCACAATCACTCTCACTCCACGATCACCACACAGTTCCATCACTCTCACTCCACGATCACCACACAGTTCCATCACTCTCACTCCACAATCACCACACAGTTCCATCACTCTCACTCCACAATCACCACACAGTTCCATCACTCTCACTCCACAATCACCACACAGTTCCATCACTCTCACTCCACAATCACTCTCACTCCACGATCACCACACAGTTCCATCACTCTCACTCCACGATCACCACACAGTTCCATCACTCTCACTCCACAATCACCACACAGTTCCATCACTCACACTCCACAATCACCACACAGTTCCATCACTCTCACTCCACAATCACCACACAGTTCCATCACTCACACTCCACAATCACCACACAGTTCCATCACTCTCACTCCACAATCACCACACAGTTCCATCACTCACACTCCAGTGTCACCACACAGTTCCATCACTCACACTCCACAATCACCACACAGTTCCATCACTCTCACTCCACGATCACCACACAGTTCCATCACTCACACTCCACAATCACCACACAGTTCCATTACTCTCACTCCACAATCACCACACAGTTCCATCACTCTCACTCCACAATCACCACACAGTTCCATCACTCACACTCCACAATCACCACACAGTTCCATCACTCTCACTCCACAATCACCACACAGTTCCATCACTCTCACTCCACAATCACCACACAGTTCCATCACTCTCACTCCAGTGTCACCACACAGTTCCATCACTCTCACTCCACAATCACCACACAGTTCCATTACTCTCACTCCACAATCATCACACAGTTCCATCACTCTCACTCCACAATCACCACACAGTTCCATCACTCTCACTCCACGATCACCACACAGTTCCATCACTCACACTCCACAATCACCACACAGTTCCATTACTCTCACTCCACAATCACCACACAGTTCCATCACTCTCACTGCACAATCACCACACAGTTCCATCACTCACACTCCACAATCACCACACAGTTCCATCACTCTCACTCCACAATCACCACACAGTTCCATCACTCTCACTCCACAATCACCACACAGTTCCATCACTCTCACTCCACAATCACTCTCACTCCACGATCACCACACAGTTCCATCACTCTCACTCCACGATCACCACACAGTTCCATCACTCTCACTCCACAATCACCACACAGTTCCATCACTCTCACTCCACAATCACCACACAGTTCCATCACTCTCACTCCACAATCACCACACAGTTCCATCACTCTCACTCCACAATCACTCTCACTCCACGATCACCACACAGTTCCATCACTCTCACTCCACGATCACCACACAGTTCCATCACTCTCACTCCACAATCACCACACAGTTCCATCACTCACACTCCACAATCACCACACAGTTCCATCACTCACACTCCAGTGTCACCACACAGTTCCATCACTCACACTCCACAATCACCACACAGTTCCATCACTCTCACTCCACAATCACCACACAGTTCCATTACTCTCACTCCCCAATCACCACACAGTTCCATCACTCTCACTCCCCAATCACCACACAGTTCCATCAAACTCACTCCACTATCACCACACAGTTCCATCACTCTCACTCCACAATCACCACACAGTTCCATCACTCTCACTCCACAATCACCACACAGTTCCATCACTCTCACTCCACGATCACCACACAGTTCCATCACTCGGACTCCACGATCACCACACAGTTCCATCACTCACACTCCACGATCACCACACAGTTCCATCACTCTCACTCCACGATCACCACACAGTTCCATCACTCACACTCCACGATCACCACACAGTTCCATCACTCTCACTCCACAATCACCACACAGTTCCATCACTCTCACTCCACAATCACCACACAGTTCCATCACTCTCACTCCACGATCACCACACAGTTCCATCACTCGGACTCCACGATCACCACACAGTTCCATCACTCACACTCCACAATCACCACACAGTTCCATCACTCACACTCCACAATCACCACACAGTTCCATTACTCTCACTCCACAATCATCACACAGTTCCATCACTCACACTCCACAATCACCACACAGTTCCATCACTCTCACTCCACAATCACCACACAGTTCCATCACTCTCACTCCACAATCACCACACAGTTCCATCACTCTCACTCCACGATCACCACACAGTTCCATCACTCGGACTCCACGATCACCACACAGTTCCATCACTCACACTCCACAATCACCACACAGTTCCATCACTCACACTCCACAATCACCACACAGTTCCATTACTCTCACTCCACAATCATCACACAGTTCCATCACTCACACTCCACAATCACCACACAGTTCCATCACTCTCACTCCACAATCACCACACAGTTCCATCACTCTCACTCCACAATCACCACACAGTTCCATCACTCTCACTCCACAATCACCACACAGTTCCATCACTCTCACTCCACAATCATCACACAGTTCCATCACTCTCACTCCACAATCACCACACAGTTCCATCACTCTCACTCCACAATCACCACACAGTTCCATCACTCACACTCCACAATCACCACACAGTTCCATCACTCTCACTCCACAATCACCACACAGTTCCATCACTCTCACTCCACAATTACCACACAGTTCCATCACTCTCACTCCACAATCACCACACAGTTCCATCACTCTCACTCCACAATCACCACACAGTTCCATCACTCTCACTCCACAATCACCACACAGTTCCATCACTCTCACTCCGCAATCACCACACAGTTCCATCACTCTCACTCCACAATTACCACACAGTTCCATCACTCTCACTCCACAATCACCACACAGTTCCATCACTCTCACTCCACAATCACCACACAGTTCCATCACTCACACTCCACAATCACCACACAGTTCCATCACTCTCACTCCACAATCACCACACAGTTCCATCACTCTCACTCCACAATCACCACACAGTTCCATCACTCACACTCCACAATCACCACACAGTTCCATCACTCTCACTCCACAATCACCACACAGTTCCATCACTCTCACTCCACAATCACCACACAGTTCCATCACCCTCACTCCAGTGTCACCACACAGTTCCATCACTCTCACTCCACAATCACCACACAGTTCCATCACTCTCACTCCACAATCACCACACAGTTCCATCACTCACACTCCACAATCACCACACAGTTCCATCAATCTCACTCCACAATCACCACACAGTTCCATCACTCTCACTCCACAATCACCACACAGTTCCATCACTCTCACTCCACAATCACCACATAGTTCCATCACTCTCACTCCACAATCACCACACAGTTCCATCACTCTCACTCCACGATCACCACACAGTTCCATCACTCTCACTCCACGATCACCACACAGTTCCATCACTCGGACTCCACGATCACCACACAGTTCCATCACTCTCACTCCACAATCACCACACAGTTCCATCACTCTCACTCCACAATCACCACACAGTTCCATCACTCTCACTCCACAATCACCACACAGTTCCATCACTCTCACTCCACAATCACCACATAGTTCCATCACTCTCACTCCACAATCACCACACAGTTCCATCACTCTCACTCCACAATCACCACACAGTTCCATCACTCTCACTCCACAATCACCACACAGTTCCATCACTCACACTCCACGATCACCACACAGTTCCATCACTCTCACTCCACAATTACCACACAGTTCCATCACTCTCACTCCACAATCACCACACAGTTCCATCACTCTCACTCCACGATCACCACACAGTTCCATCACTCTCACTCCACGATCACCACACAGTTCCATCACTCACACTCCACAATCACCACACAGTTCCATTACTCTCACTCCACAATCACCACACAGTTCCATCACTCTCACTCCACAATCACCACACAGTTCCATCACTCACACTCCACAATCACCACACAGTTCCATCACTCTCACTCCACGATCACCACACAGTTCCATCACTCACACTCCACAATCACCACACAGTTCCATTACTCTCACTCCACAATCACCACACAGTTCCATCACTCTCACTCCACAATCACCACACAGTTCCATCACTCACACTCCACAATCACCACACAGTTCCATCACTCTCACTCCACAATCACCACACAGTTCCATCACTCTCACTCCACAATCACCACACAGTTCCATCACTCTCACTCCACGATCACCACACAGTTCCATCACTCACACTCCACGATCACCACACAGTTCCATCACTCACACTCCACAATCACCACACAGTTCCATCACTCTCACTCCACAATTACCACACAGTTCCATCACTCTCACTCCACAATCACCACACAGTTCCATCACTCACACTCCACAATCACCACACAGTTCCATCACTCTCACTCCACGATCACCACACAGTTCCATCACTCTCACTCCACAATCACCACACAGTTCCATCACTCACACTCCACAATCACCACACAGTTCCATCACTCTCACTCCACAATCACCACATAGTTCCATCACTCTCACTCCACGATCACCACACAGTTCCATCACTCTCACTCCACGATCACCACACAGTTCCATCACTCTCACTCCACAATCACCACACAGTTCCATCACTCTCACTCCAGTGTCACCACACAGTTCCATCACTCTCACTCCACAATCACCACACAGTTCCAGCACTCTCACTCCACAATCACCACACAGTTCCATCACTCACACTCCACAATCACCACACAGTTCCATCACTCTCACTCCACAATCACCACACAGTTCCATCACTCACACTCCACAATCACCACACAGTTCCATCACTCTCACTCCACAATCACCACATAGTTCCATCACTCTCACTCCACAATCACCACACAGTTCCATCACTCACACTCCACAATCACCACACAGTTCCATCACTCTCACTCCACAATCACCACATAGTTCCATCACTCTCACTCCACAATCACCACACAGTTCCATCACTCTCACTCCACGATCACCACACAGTTCCATCACTCACACTTCACAATCTCCACACAGTTCCATTACTCTCACTCCACAATCACCACACAGTTCCATCACTCTCACTCCACAATCACCACACAGTTCCATCACTCACACTCCACAATCACCACACAGTTCCATCACTCTCACTCCACAATCACCACACAGTTCCATCACTCTCACTCCAGTGTCACCACACAGTTCCATCACTCTCACTCCACAATCACCACACAGTTCCATTACTCTCACTCCACAATCATCACACAGTTCCATCACTCTCACTCCACAATCACCACACAGTTCCATCACTCTCACTCCACGATCACCACACAGTTCCATCACTCACACTCCACAATCACCACACAGTTCCATTACTCTCACTCCACAATCACCACACAGTTCCATCACTCTCACTCCACAATCACCACACAGTTCCATCACTCACACTCCACAATCACCACACAGTTCCATCACTCTCACTCCACAATCACCACACAGTTCCATCACTCTCACTCCACAATTACCACACAGTTCCATCACTCTCACTCCACAATCACCACACAGTTCCATTACTCTCACTCCACAATCATCACACAGTTCCATCACTCTCACTCCACAATCACCACACAGTTCCATCACTCTCACTCCACAATCACCACACAGTTCCATCACTCACACTCCACAATCACCACACAGTTCCATCACTCTCACTCCACAATCACCACACAGTTCCATCACTCTCACTCCACAATCACCACACAGTTCCATCACTCTCACTCCACAATCACTCTCACTCCACGATCACCACACAGTTCCATCACTCTCACTCCACGATCACCACACAGTTCCATCACTCTCACTCCACAATCACCACACAGTTCCATCACTCTCACTCCACAATCACCACACAGTTCCATCACTCTCACTCCACAATCACCACACAGTTCCATCACTCTCACTCCACAATCACTCTCACTCCACGATCACCACACAGTTCCATCACTCTCACTCCACGATCACCACACAGTTCCATCACTCTCACTCCACAATCACCACACAGTTCCATCACTCACACTCCACAATCACCACACAGTTCCATCACTCACACTCCAGTGTCACCACACAGTTCCATCACTCACACTCCACAATCACCACACAGTTCCATCACTCTCACTCCACAATCACCACACAGTTCCATTACTCTCACTCCCCAATCACCACACAGTTCCATCACTCTCACTCCCCAATCACCACACAGTTCCATCAAACTCACTCCACTATCACCACACAGTTCCATCACTCTCACTCCACAATCACCACACAGTTCCATCACTCTCACTCCACGATCACCACACAGTTCCATCACTCGGACTCCACGATCACCACACAGTTCCATCACTCACACTCCACGATCACCACACAGTTCCATCACTCTCACTCCACGATCACCACACAGTTCCATCACTCACACTCCACGATCACCACACAGTTCCATCACTCTCACTCCACAATCACCACACAGTTCCATCACTCTCACTCCACAATCACCACACAGTTCCATCACTCTCACTCCACGATCACCACACAGTTCCATCACTCGGACTCCACGATCACCACACAGTTCCATCACTCACACTCCACAATCACCACACAGTTCCATCACTCACACTCCACAATCACCACACAGTTCCATCACTCTCACTCCACAATCACCACACAGTTCCATCACTCACACTCCACAATCACCACACAGTTCCATCACTCTCACTCCACAATCACCACACAGTTCCATCACTCTCACTCCACAATCACCACACAGTTCCATCACTCTCACTCCACGATCACCACACAGTTCCATCACTCGGACTCCACGATCACCACACAGTTCCATCACTCACACTCCACAATCACCACACAGTTCCATCACTCTCACTCCACAATCACCACACAGTTCCATTACTCTCACTCCACAATTACCACACAGTTCCATCACTCTCACTCCACAATCACCACACAGTTCCATCACTCACACTCCACAATCACCACACAGTTCCATCACTCTCACTCCACGATCACCACACAGTTCCATCACTCGGACTCCACGATCACCACACAGTTCCATCACTCACACTCCACAATCACCACACAGTTCCATCACTCACACTCCAGTGTCACCACACAGTTCCATCACTCACACTCCACAATCACCACACAGTTCCATCACTCTCACTCCACAATCACCACACAGTTCCATCACTCACACTCCACAATCACCACACAGTTCCATCACTCTCACTCCACGATCACCACACAGTTCCATCACTCTCACTCCACGATCACCACACAGTTCCATCACTCACACTCCACAATCACCACACAGTTCCATTACTCTCACTCCACAATCACCACACAGTTCCATCACTCTCACTCCACAATCACCACACAGTTCCATCACTCACACTCCACAATCACCACACAGTTCCATCACTCTCACTCCACGATCACCACACAGTTCCATCACTCACACTCCACAATCACCACACAGTTCCATTACTCTCACTCCACAATCACCACACAGTTCCATCACTCTCACTCCACAATCACCACACAGTTCCATCACTCACACTCCACAATCACCACACAGTTCCATCACTCTCACTCCACAATCACCACACAGTTCCATCACTCTCACTCCACAATCACCACACAGTTCCATCACTCTCACTCCACGATCACCACACAGTTCCATCACTCACACTCCACGATCACCACACAGTTCCATCACTCACACTCCACAATCACCACACAGTTCCATCACTCTCACTCCACAATTACCACACAGTTCCATCACTCTCACTCCACAATCACCACACAGTTCCATCACTCACACTCCACAATCACCACACAGTTCCATCACTCTCACTCCACGATCACCACACAGTTCCATCACTCTCACTCCACAATCACCACACAGTTCCATCACTCACACTCCACAATCACCACACAGTTCCATCACTCTCACTCCACAATCACCACATAGTTCCATCACTCTCACTCCACGATCACCACACAGTTCCATCACTCTCACTCCACGATCACCACACAGTTCCATCACTCTCACTCCACAATCACCACACAGTTCCATCACTCTCACTCCAGTGTCACCACACAGTTCCATCACTCTCACTCCACAATCACCACACAGTTCCAGCACTCTCACTCCACAATCACCACACAGTTCCATCACTCACACTCCACAATCACCACACAGTTCCATCACTCTCACTCCACAATCACCACACAGTTCCATCACTCACACTCCACAATCACCACACAGTTCCATCACTCTCACTCCACAATCACCACATAGTTCCATCACTCTCACTCCACAATCACCACACAGTTCCATCACTCACACTCCACAATCACCACACAGTTCCATCACTCTCACTCCACAATCACCACATAGTTCCATCACTCTCACTCCACAATCACCACACAGTTCCATCACTCTCACTCCACGATCACCACACAGTTCCATCACTCACACTTCACAATCTCCACACAGTTCCATTACTCTCACTCCACAATCACCACACAGTTCCATCACTCTCACTCCACAATCACCACACAGTTCCATCACTCACACTCCACAATCACCACACAGTTCCATCACTCTCACTCCACAATCACCACACAGTTCCATCACTCTCACTCCAGTGTCACCACACAGTTCCATCACTCTCACTCCACAATCACCACACAGTTCCATTACTCTCACTCCACAATCATCACACAGTTCCATCACTCTCACTCCACAATCACCACACAGTTCCATCACTCTCACTCCACGATCACCACACAGTTCCATCACTCACACTCCACAATCACCACACAGTTCCATTACTCTCACTCCACAATCACCACACAGTTCCATCACTCTCACTCCACAATCACCACACAGTTCCATCACTCACACTCCACAATCACCACACAGTTCCATCACTCTCACTCCACAATCACCACACAGTTCCATCACTCTCACTCCACAATTACCACACAGTTCCATCACTCTCACTCCACAATCACCACACAGTTCCATTACTCTCACTCCACAATCATCACACAGTTCCATCACTCTCACTCCACAATCACCACACAGTTCCATCACTCTCACTCCACAATCACCACACAGTTCCATCACTCACACTCCACAATCACCACACAGTTCCATCACTCTCACTCCACAATCACCACACAGTTCCATCACTCTCACTCCACAATCACCACACAGTTCCATCACTCTCACTCCACAATCACTCTCACTCCACGATCACCACACAGTTCCATCACTCTCACTCCACGATCACCACACAGTTCCATCACTCTCACTCCACAATCACCACACAGTTCCATCACTCTCACTCCACAATCACCACACAGTTCCATCACTCTCACTCCACAATCACCACACAGTTCCATCACTCTCACTCCACAATCACTCTCACTCCACGATCACCACACAGTTCCATCACTCTCACTCCACGATCACCACACAGTTCCATCACTCTCACTCCACAATCACCACACAGTTCCATCACTCACACTCCACAATCACCACACAGTTCCATCACTCACACTCCAGTGTCACCACACAGTTCCATCACTCACACTCCACAATCACCACACAGTTCCATCACTCTCACTCCACAATCACCACACAGTTCCATTACTCTCACTCCCCAATCACCACACAGTTCCATCACTCTCACTCCCCAATCACCACACAGTTCCATCAAACTCACTCCACTATCACCACACAGTTCCATCACTCTCACTCCACAATCACCACACAGTTCCATCACTCTCACTCCACGATCACCACACAGTTCCATCACTCGGACTCCACGATCACCACACAGTTCCATCACTCACACTCCACGATCACCACACAGTTCCATCACTCTCACTCCACGATCACCACACAGTTCCATCACTCACACTCCACGATCACCACACAGTTCCATCACTCTCACTCCACAATCACCACACAGTTCCATCACTCTCACTCCACAATCACCACACAGTTCCATCACTCTCACTCCACGATCACCACACAGTTCCATCACTCGGACTCCACGATCACCACACAGTTCCATCACTCACACTCCACAATCACCACACAGTTCCATCACTCACACTCCACAATCACCACACAGTTCCATCACTCTCACTCCACAATCACCACACAGTTCCATCACTCACACTCCACAATCACCACACAGTTCCATCACTCTCACTCCACAATCACCACACAGTTCCATCACTCTCACTCCACAATCACCACACAGTTCCATCACTCTCACTCCACGATCACCACACAGTTCCATCACTCGGACTCCACGATCACCACACAGTTCCATCACTCACACTCCACAATCACCACACAGTTCCATCACTCTCACTCCACAATCACCACACAGTTCCATTACTCTCACTCCACAATTACCACACAGTTCCATCACTCTCACTCCACAATCACCACACAGTTCCATCACTCACACTCCACAATCACCACACAGTTCCATCACTCTCACTCCACGATCACCACACAGTTCCATCACTCGGACTCCACGATCACCACACAGTTCCATCACTCACACTCCACAATCACCACACAGTTCCATCACTCTCACTCCACAATCATCACACAGTTCCATCACTCTCACTCCACAATTACCACACAGTTCCATCACTCTCACTCCACAATCACCACACAGTTCCATCACTCACACTCCACAATCACCACACAGTTCCATCACTCTCACTCCACGATCACCACACAGTTCCATCACTCTCACTCCACAATCACCACACAGTTCCATCACTCACACTCCACAATCACCACACAGTTCCATCACTCTCACTCCACAATCACCACATAGTTCCATCACTCTCACTCCACGATCACCACACAGTTCCATCACTCTCACTCCACGATCACCACACAGTTCCATCACTCTCACTCCACAATCACCACACAGTTCCATCACTCTCACTCCAGTGTCACCACACAGTTCCATCACTCTCACTCCACAATCACCACACAGTTCCAGCACTCTCACTCCACAATCACCACACAGTTCCATCACTCACACTCCACAATCACCACACAGTTCCATCACTCTCACTCCACAATCACCACACAGTTCCATCACTCACACTCCACAATCACCACACAGTTCCATCACTCTCACTCCACAATCACCACATAGTTCCATCACTCTCACTCCACAATCACCACACAGTTCCATCACTCACAACTCCACAATCACCACACAGTTCCATCACTCTCACTCCACAATCACCACATAGTTCCATCACTCTCACTCCACAATCACCACACAGTTCCATCACTCTCACTCCACGATCACCACACAGTTCCATCACTCACACTTCACAATCTCCACACAGTTCCATTACTCTCACTCCACAATCACCACACAGTTCCATCACTCTCACTCCACAATCACCACACAGTTCCATCACTCACACTCCACAATCACCACACAGTTCCATCACTCTCACTCCACAATCACCACACAGTTCCATCACTCTCACTCCAGTGTCACCACACAGTTCCATCACTCTCACTCCACAATCACCACACAGTTCCATTACTCTCACTCCACAATCATCACACAGTTCCATCACTCTCACTCCACAATCACCACACAGTTCCATCACTCTCACTCCACGATCACCACACAGTTCCATCACTCACACTCCACAATCACCACCACAGTTCCATTACTCTCACTCCACAATCACCACACAGTTCCATCACTCTCACTCCACAATCACCACACAGTTCCATCACTCACACTCCACAATCACCACACAGTTCCATCACTCTCACTCCACAACACCACACAGTTCCATCACTCTCCACTCCACAATCACCACACAGTTCCATCACTCTCACTCCACAATCACCACACAGTTCCATTACTCTCACTCCACAATCATCACACAGTTCCATCACTCTCACTCCCACAATCACCACACAGTTCCATCACTCTCACTCCCACAATCACCACACAGTTCCATCACTCACACTCCACACTCACCACACAGTTCCATCACTCTCACTCCACAATCACCACACAGTTCCATCACTCTCACTCCACAATCACCACACAGTTCCATCACTCTCACTCCCACAATCACTCTCACTCCACGATCACCACACAGTTCCATCACTCTCACTCCACGATCACCACACAGTTCCATCACTCTCACTCCACAATCACCACACAGTTCCATCACTCTCACTCCACAATCACCACACAGTTCCATCACTCTCACTCCACAATCACTCTCACTCCACGATCACACACAGTTCCATCACTCTCACTCCACGATCACCACACAGTTCCATCACTCTCACTCCACAATCACCACACAGTTCCATCACTCACACTCCACAATCACCACACAGTTCCATCACTCACACTCCAGTGTCACCACACAGTTCCATCACTCACACTCCACAATCACCACACAGTTCCATCACTCTCACTCCACAATCATCACACAGTTCCATTACTCTCACTCCCCAATCACCACACAGTTCCATCACTCTCACTCCCCAATCACCACACAGTTCCATCAAACTCACTCCACTATCACCACACAGTTCCATCACTCTCACCTCCACAATCACCACACAGTTCCATCACTCTCACTCCACGATCACCACACAGTTCCATCACTCGGACTCCACGATCACCACACAGTTCCATCACTCACACTCCACGATCACCACACAGTTCCATCACTCTCACTCCACGATCACCACACAGTTCCATCACTCACACTCCACGATCACCACACAGTTCCATCACTCTCACTCCACAATCACCACACAGTTCCATCACTCTCACTCCACAATCACCACACAGTTCCATCACTCTCACTCCACGATCACCACACAGTTCCATCACTCGGACTCCACGATCACCACACAGTTCCATCACTCACACTCCACAATCACCACACAGTTCCATCACTCACACTCCACCAATCACCACACAGTTCCATCACTCCTCACTCCCACAATCACCACACAGTTCCATCACTCACACTCCACAATCACCACACAGTTCCATCACTCTCACTCCACAATCACCACACAGTTCCATCACTCTCACCTCCACAATCACCACACAGTTCCATCACTCTCACTCCACGATCACCACACAGTTCCATCACTCGGACTCCACGATCACCACACAGTTCCATCACTCACACACCACAATCACCACACAGTTCCATCACTCACACTCCACAATCACCACACAGTTCCATTACTCTCACTCCACAATCATCACACAGTTCCATCACTCACACTCCACAATCACCACACAGTTCCATCACTCTCACTCCACAATCACCACACAGTTCCATCACTCTCACTCCACAATCACCACACAGTTCCATCACTCTCACTCCACAATCACCACACAGTTCCATCACTCTCACTCCACAATCATCACACAGTTCCATCACTCTCACTCCACAATCACCACACAGTTCCATCACTCTCACTCTACAATCACCACACAGTTCCATCACTCACACTCCACAATCACCACACAGTTCCATCACTCTCACTCCACAATCACCACACAGTTCCATCACTCTCACTCCACAATTACCACACAGTTCCATCACTCTCACTCCACAATCACCACACAGTTCCATCACTCTCACTCCACAATCACCACACAGTTCCATCACTCTCACTCCACAATCACCACACAGTTCCATCACTCTCACTCCGCAATCACCACACAGTTCCATCACTCTCACTCCACAATTACCACACAGTTCCATCACTCTCACTCCACAATCACCACACAGTTCCATCACTCTCACTCCACAATCACCACACAGTTCCATCACTCACACTCCACAATCACCACACAGTTCCATCACTCTCACTCCACAATCACCACACAGTTCCATCACTCTCACTCCACAATCACCACACAGTTCCATCACTCACACTCCACAATCACCACACAGTTCCATCACTCTCACTCCACAATCACCACACAGTTCCATCACTCTCACTCCACAATCACCACACAGTTCCATCACTCTCACTCCACAAACACCACACAGTTCCATCACCCTCACTCCAGTGTCACCACACAGTTCCATCACTCTCACTCCACAATCACCACACAGTTCCATCACTCTCACTCCACAATCACCACACAGTTCCATCACTCACACTCCACAATCACCACACAGTTCCATCACTCTCACTCCACAATCACCACACAGTTCCATCACTCTCACTCCACAATCACCACACAGTTCCATCACTCTCACTCCACAATCACCACATAGTTGCATCACTCTCACTCCACAATCACCACACAGTTCCATCACTCTCACTCCACGATCACCACACAGTTCCATCACTCTCACTCCACGATCACCACACAGTTCCATCACTCGGACTCCACGATCACCACACAGTTCCATCACTCTCACTCCACAATCACCACACAGTTCCATCACTCTCACTCCACAATCACCACACAGTTCCATCACTCTCACTCCACAATCACCACACAGTTCCATCACTCTCACTCCACAATCACCACATAGTTCCATCACTCTCACTCCACAATCACCACACAGTTCCATCACTCTCACTCCACAATCACCACACAGTTCCATCACTCTCACTCCACAATCACCACACAGTTCCATCACTCACACTCCACGATCACCACACAGTTCCATCACTCTCACTCCACAATTACCACACAGTTCCATCACTCTCACTCCACAATCACCACACAGTTCCATCACTCTCACTCCACGATCACCACACAGTTCCATCACTCTCACTCCACGATCACCACACAGTTCCATCACTCACACTCCACAATCACCACACAGTTCCATCACTCACACTCCACAATCACCACACAGTTCCATCACTCTCACTCCACAATCACCACACAGTTCCATCACTCACACTCCACAATCACCACACAGTTCCATCACTCTCACTCCACAATCACCACACAGCTCCATCACTCTCACTCCACAATCACCACACAGTTCCATCACTCACACTCCACAATCACCACACAGTTCCATCACTCTCACTCCACAATCACCACACAGTTCCATCACTCACACTCCACAATCACCACACAGTTCCATCACTCTCACTCCACAATCACCACACAGTTCCATCACTCTCACTCCACAATCACCACACAGTTCCATCACTCACACTCCACAATCACCACACAGTTCCATCACTCTCACTCCACAATCACCACACAGTTCCATCACCCTCACTCCACAATCACCACATAGTTCCATCACTCTCACTCCACAATCACCACACAGTTCCATCACTCACACTCCACAATCACCACACAGTTCCATCACTCTCACTCCACAATCACCACACAGTTCCATCACCCTCACTCCACAATCATCACACAGTTCCATCACTCACACTCCACAATCACCACACAGTTCCATCACTCTCACTCCACAATCACCACATAGTTCCATCACTCTCACTCCACAATCACCACACAGTTCCATCACTCACACTCCACAATCACCACACAGTTCCATCACTCGGACTCCACAATCACCACACAGTTCCATCACTCACACTCCACAATCACCACACAGTTCCATCACTCTCACTCCACAATCACCACACAGTTCCATCACTCACACTCCACAATCACCACACAGTTCCATCACTCACACTCCACAATCACCACACAGTTCCATCACTTGGACTCCACAATCACCACACAGTTCCATCACTCACACTCCACAATCACCACACAGTTCCATCACTCTCACTCCACAATCACCACACAGTTCCATCACTCACACTCCACAATCACCACACAGTTCCATCACTCGGACTCCACAATCACCACACAGTTCCATCACTCACACTCCACAATCACCACACAGTTCCATCACTCACACTCCACAATCACCACACAGTTCCATCACTCTCACTCCACAATCACCACACAGTTCCATCACTCTCACTCCACAATCACCACACAGTTCCATCACTCTCACTCCACAATCACCACACAGTTCCATCACTCACACTCCACAATCACCACACAGTTCCATCACTCTCACTCCACAATCACCACACAGTTCCATCACTCACACTCCACAATCACCACACAGTTCCATCACTCGGACTCCACAATCACCACACAGTTCCATCACTCACACTCCACAATCACCACACAGTTCCATCACTCTCACTCCACAATCACCACACAGTTCCATCACTCTCACTCCACAATCACCACACAGTTCCATCACTCTCACTCCACAATCACCACACAGTTCCATCACTCTCACTCCACAATCACCACACAGTTCCATCACTCGGACTCCACAATCACCACACAGTTCCATCACTCACACTCCACAATCACCACACAGTTCCATCACTCTCACTCCACAATCACCACACAGTTCCATCACTCACACTCCACGATCACCACACAGTTCCATCACTCTCACTCCACAATCACCGCACAGTTCCATCACTCTCACTCCACAATCACCACACAGTTCCATCACTCTCACTCCACAATCACCACAGTTCCATTACTCTCACTCCACAATCATCACACAGTTCCATCACTCTCACTCCACAATCACCACACAGTTCCATCACTCTCACTCCACAATCACCACACAGTTCCATCACTCTCACTCCACAATCACCACACAGTTCCATCACTCACACTCCACAATCACCACACAGTTCCATCACTCTCACTCAACAATCACCACACAGTTCCATCACTCTCACTCCACAATCACCACACAGTTCCATCACTCTCACTCCACAATCACCACACAGTTCCATCACTCACACTCCACAATCACCACACAGTTCCATCACTCACACTCCACAATCACCACACAGTTCCATCACTTGGACTCCACAATCACCACACAGTTCCATCACTCACACTCCACAATCACCACACAGTTCCATCACTCTCACTCCACAATCACCACACAGTTCCATCACTCACACTCCACAATCACCACACAGTTCCATCACTCGGACTCCACAATCACCACACAGTTCCATCACTCACACTCCACAATCACCACACAGTTCCATCACTCACACTCCACAATCACCACACAGTTCCATCACTCTCACTCCACAATCACCACACAGTTCCATCACTCTCACTCCACAATCACCACACAGTTCCATCACTCTCACTCCACAATCACCACACAGTTCCATCACTCACACTCCACAATCACCACACAGTTCCATCACTCTCACTCCACAATCACCACACAGTTCCATCACTCACACTCCACAATCACCACACAGTTCCATCACTCGGACTCCACAATCACCACACAGTTCCATCACTCACACTCCACAATCACCACACAGTTCCATCACTCTCACTCCACAATCACCACACAGTTCCATCACTCTCACTCCACAATCACCACACAGTTCCATCACTCTCACTCCACAATCACCACACAGTTCCATCACTCTCACTCCACAATCACCACACAGTTCCATCACTCGGACTCCACAATCACCACACAGTTCCATCACTCACACTCCACAATCACCACACAGTTCCATCACTCTCACTCCACAATCACCACACAGTTCCATCACTCACACTCCACGATCACCACACAGTTCCATCACTCTCACTCCACAATCACCACACAGTTCCATCACTCTCACTCCACAATCACCACACAGTTCCATCACTCTCACTCCACAATCACCACAGTTCCATTACTCTCACTCCACAATCATCACACAGTTCCATCACTCTCACTCCACAATCACCACACAGTTCCATCACTCTCACTCCACAATCACCACACAGTTCCATCACTCTCACTCCACAATCACCACACAGTTCCATCACTCACACTCCACAATCACCACACAGTTCCATCACTCTCACTCAACAATCACCACACAGTTCCATCACTCTCACTCCACAATTACCACACAGTTCCATCACTCTCACTCCACAATCACCACACAGTTCCATCACTCTCACTCCACAATCACCACACAGTTCCATCACTCTCACTCCACAATCACCACACAGTTCCATCACTCTCACTCCACAATCACCACACAGTTCCATCACTCACACTCCACAATCACCACACAGTTCCATCACTCTCACTCCACAATCACCACACAGTTCCATCACTCTCACTCCACAATCACCACACAGTTCCATCACTCTCACTCCACAATCACCACACAGTTCCATCACTCACACTCCACAATCACCACACAGTTCCATCACTCTCACTCCACAATCACCACACAGTTCCATCACTCTCACTCCGCAATCACCACACAGTTCCATCACTCTCACTCCACAATTACCACACAGTTCCATCACTCTCACTCCACAATCACCACACAGTTCCATCACTCTCACTCCACAATCACCACACAGTTCCATCACTCACACTCCACAATCACCACACAGTTCCATCACTCTCACTCCACAATCACCACACAGTTCCATCACTCTCACTCCACAATCACCACACAGTTCCATCACTCACACTCCACAATCACCACACAGTTCCATCACTCTCACTCCACAATCACCACACAGTTCCATCACTCTCACTCCACAATCACCACACAGTTCCATCACTCTCACTCCACAAACACCACACAGTTCCATCACCCTCACTCCAGTGTCACCACACAGTTCCATCACTCTCACTCCACAATCACCACACAGTTCCATCACTCTCACTCCACAATCACCACACAGTTCCATCACTCTCACTCCACAATCACCACATAGTTCCATCACTCTCACTCCACAATCACCACACAGTTCCATCACTCTCACTCCACGATCACCACACAGTTCCATCACTCTCACTCCACGATCACCACACAGTTCCATCACTCGGACTCCACGATCACCACACAGTTCCATCACTCTCACTCCACAATCACCACACAGTTCCATCACTCTCACTCCACAATCACCACACAGTTCCATCACTCTCACTCCACAATCACCACACAGTTCCATCACTCTCACTCCACAATCACCACATAGTTCCATCACTCTCACTCCACAATCACCACACAGTTCCATCACTCTCACTCCACAATCACCACACAGTTCCATCACTCTCACTCCACAATCACCACACAGTTCCATCACTCACACTCCACGATCACCACACAGTTCCATCACTCTCACTCCACAATTACCACACAGTTCCATCACTCTCACTCCACAATCACCACACAGTTCCATCACTCTCACTCCACGATCACCACACAGTTCCATCACTCTCACTCCACGATCACCACACAGTTCCATCACTCACACTCCACAATCACCACACAGTTCCATCACTCACACTCCACAATCACCACACAGTTCCATCACTCTCACTCCACAATCACCACACAGTTCCATCACTCACACTCCACAATCACCACACAGTTCCATCACTCTCACTCCACAATCACCACACAGTTCCATCACTCTCACTCCACAATCACCACACAGTTCCATCACTCACACTCCACAATCACCACACAGTTCCATCACTCTCACTCCACAATCACCACACAGTTCCATCACTCACACTCCACAATCACCACACAGTTCCATCACTCTCACTCCACAATCACCACACAGTTCCATCACTCTCACTCCACAATCACCACACAGTTCCATCACTCACACTCCACAATCACCACACAGTTCCATCACTCTCACTCCACAATCACCACACAGTTCCATCACCCTCACTCCACAATCACCACATAGTTCCATCACTCTCACTCCACAATCACCACACAGTTCCATCACTCACACTCCACAATCACCACACAGTTCCATCACTCTCACTCCACAATCACCACACAGTTCCATCACCCTCACTCCACAATCATCACACAGTTCCATCACTCACACTCCACAATCACCACACAGTTCCATCACTCACACTCCACAATCACCACATAGTTCCATCACTCTCACTCCACAATCACCACACAGTTCCATCACTCACACTCCACAATCACCACACAGTTCCATCACTCGGACTCCACAATCACCACACAGTTCCATCACTCACACTCCACAATCACCACACAGTTCCATCACTCTCACTCCACAATCACCACACAGTTCCATCACTCACACTCCACAATCACCACACAGTTCCATCACTCACACTCCACAATCACCACACAGTTCCATCACTTGGACTCCACAATCACCACACAGTTCCATCACTCACACTCCACAATCACCACACAGTTCCATCACTCTCACTCCACAATCACCACACAGTTCCATCACTCACACTCCACAATCACCACACAGTTCCATCACTCGGACTCCACAATCACCACACAGTTCCATCACTCACACTCCACAATCACCACACAGTTCCATCACTCACACTCCACAATCACCACACAGTTCCATCACTCTCACTCCACAATCACCACACAGTTCCATCACTCTCACTCCACAATCACCACACAGTTCCATCACTCTCTCTCCACAATCACCACACAGTTCCATCACTCACACTCCACAATCACCACACAGTTCCATCACTCTCACTCCACAATCACCACACAGTTCCATCACTCACATTCCACAATCACCACACAGTTCCATCACTCGGACTCCACAATCACCACACAGTTCCATCACTCACACTCCACAATCACCACACAGTTCCATCACTCCACACAGTTCCATCACTCTCACTCCACAATCACCACATAGTTCCATCACTCTCACTCCACAATCACCACACAGTTCCATCACTCTCACTCCACGATCACCACACAGTTCCATCACTCTCACTCCACGATCACCACACAGTTCCATCACTCGGACTCCACGATCACCACACAGTTCCATCACTCTCACTCCACAATCACCACACAGTTCCATCACTCTCACTCCACAATCACCACACAGTTCCATCACTCTCACTCCACAATCACCACACAGTTCCATCACTCTCACTCCACAATCACCACATAGTTCCATCACTCTCACTCCACAATCACCACACAGTTCCATCACTCTCACTCCACAATCACCACACAGTTCCATCACTCTCACTCCACAATCACCACACAGTTCCATCACTCACACTCCACGATCACCACACAGTTCCATCACTCTCACTCCACAATTACCACACAGTTCCATCACTCTCACTCCACAATCACCACACAGTTCCATCACTCTCACTCCACGATCACCACACAGTTCCATCACTCTCACTCCACGATCACCACACAGTTCCATCACTCACACTCCACAATCACCACACAGTTCCATCACTCACACTCCACAATCACCACACAGTTCCATCACTCTCACTCCACAATCACCACACAGTTCCATCACTCACACTCCACAATCACCACACAGTTCCATCACTCTCACTCCACAATCACCACACAGTTCCATCACTCTCACTCCACAATCACCACACAGTTCCATCACTCACACTCCACAATCACCACACAGTTCCATCACTCTCACTCCACAATCACCACACAGTTCCATCACTCACACTCCACAATCACCACACAGTTCCATCACTCTCACTCCACAATCACCACACAGTTCCATCACTCTCACTCCACAATCACCACACAGTTCCATCACTCACACTCCACAATCACCACACAGTTCCATCACTCTCACTCCACAATCACCACACAGTTCCATCACCCTCACTCCACAATCACCACATAGTTCCATCACTCTCACTCCACAATCACCACACAGTTCCATCACTCACACTCCACAATCACCACACAGTTCCATCACTCTCACTCCACAATCACCACACAGTTCCATCACCCTCACTCCACAATCATCACACAGTTCCATCACTCACACTCCACAATCACCACACAGTTCCATCACTCTCACTCCACAATCACCACATAGTTCCATCACTCTCACTCCACAATCACCACACAGTTCCATCACTCACACTCCACAATCACCACACAGTTCCATCACTCGGACTCCACAATCACCACACAGTTCCATCACTCACACTCCACAATCACCACACAGTTCCATCACTCTCACTCCACAATCACCACACAGTTCCATCACTCACACTCCACAATCACCACACAGTTCCATCACTCACACTCCACAATCACCACACAGTTCCATCACTTGGACTCCACAATCACCACACAGTTCCATCACTCACACTCCACAATCACCACACAGTTCCATCACTCTCACTCCACAATCACCACACAGTTCCATCACTCACACTCCACAATCACCACACAGTTCCATCACTCGGACTCCACAATCACCACACAGTTCCATCACTCACACTCCACAATCACCACACAGTTCCATCACTCACACTCCACAATCACCACACAGTTCCATCACTCTCACTCCACAATCACCACACAGTTCCATCACTCTCACTCCACAATCACCACACAGTTCCATCACTCTCACTCCACAATCACCACACAGTTCCATCACTCACACTCCACAATCACCACACAGTTCCATCACTCTCACTCCACAATCACCACACAGTTCCATCACTCACACTCCACAATCACCACACAGTTCCATCACTCGGACTCCACAATCACCACACAGTTCCATCACTCACACTCCACAATCACCACACAGTTCCATCACTCTCACTCCACAATCACCACACAGTTCCATCACTCTCACTCCACAATCACCACACAGTTCCATCACTCTCACTCCACAATCACCACACAGTTCCATCACTCTCACTCCACAATCACCACACAGTTCCATCACTCGGACTCCACAATCACCACACAGTTCCATCACTCACACTCCACAATCACCACACAGTTCCATCACTCTCACTCCACAATCACCACACAGTTCCATCACTCACACTCCACGATCACCACACAGTTCCATCACTCTCACTCCACAATCACCACACAGTTCCATCACTCTCACTCCACAATCACCACACAGTTCCATCACTCTCACTCCACAATCACCACAGTTCCATCACTCACACTCCACAATCACCACACAGTTCCATCACTCTCACTCCACAATCACCACACAGTTCCATCACTCACACTCCACAATCACCACACAGTTCCATCACTCTCACTCCACAATCACCACACAGTTCCATCACTCTCACTCCACAATTACCACACAGTTCCATCACTCTCACTCCACAATCACCACACAGTTCCATCACTCTCACTCCACAATCACCACACAGTTCCATCACTCTCACTCCACAATCACCACACAGTTCCATCACTCTCACTCCACAATCACCACACAGTTCCATCACTCACACTCCACAATCACCACACAGTTCCATCACTCTCACTCCACAATCACCACACAGTTCCATCACTCTCACTCCACAATCACCACACAGTTCCATCACTCTCACTCCACAATCACCACACAGTTCCATCACTCACACTCCACAATCACCACACAGTTCCATCACTCTCACTCCACAATCACCACACAGTTCCATCACTCGGACTCCACAATCACCACACAGTTCCATCACTCTCACTCCACAATCACCACACAGTTCCATCACTCTCACTCCACAATCACCACATAGTTCCATCACTCTCACTCCACAATCACCACACAGTTCCATCACTCTCACTCCACGATCACAACACAGTTCCATCACTCTCACTCCACGATCACCACACAGTTCCATCACTCGGACTCCACGATCACCACACAGTTCCATCACTCTCACTCCACAATCACCACACAGTTCCATCACTCTCACTCCACAATCACCACACAGTTCCATCACTCTCACTCCACAATCACCACACAGTTCCATCACTCTCACTCCACAATCACCACATAGTTCCATCACTCTCACTCCACAATCACCACACAGTTCCATCACTCTCACTCCACAATCACCACACAGTTCCATCACTCTCACTCCACAATCACCACACAGTTCCATCACTCACACTCCACGATCACCACACAGTTCCATCACTCTCACTCCACAATTACCACACAGTTCCATCACTCACACTCCACAATCACCACACAGTTCCATCACTCTCACTCCACAATCACCACACAGTTCCATCACTCTCACTCCCCAATCACCACACAGTTCCATCACTCACACTCCACAATCACCACACAGTTCCATCACTCTCACTCCACAATCACCACACAGTTCCATCACTCGGACTCCACAATCACCACACAGTTCCATCACTCTCACTCCACAATCACCACACAGTTCCATCACTCACACTCCACAATCACCACACAGTTCCATCACTCGGACTCCACAATCACCACACAGTTCCATCACTCTCACTCCACAATCACCACACAGTTCCATCACTCACACTCCACAATCACCACACAGTTCCATCACTCTCACTCCCCAATCACCACACAGTTCCATCACTCTCACTCCACAATCACCACACAGTTCCATCACTCGGACTCCACAATCACCACACAGTTCCATCACTCTCACTCCACGATCACCACACAGTTCCATCACTCTCACTCCACAATCACCACACAGTTCCATCACTCTCACTCCACAATCACCACACAGTTCCATCACTCTCACTCCACAATCACCACACAGTTCCATCACTCTCACTCCAGTGTCACCACACAGTTCCATCACTCTCACTCCACAATCACCACACAGTTCCATCACTCTCACTCCACAATCACCACACAGTTCCATCACTCTCACTCCACAATCACCACACAGTTCCATCACTCTCACTCCACAATCACCACACAGTTCCATCACTCACACTCCACGATCACCACACAGTTCCATCACTCTCACTCCACAATCACCACACAGTTCCATCACTCTCACTCCACAATCACCACACAGTTCCATCACTCTCACTCCACAATCACCACACAGTTCCATCACTCTCACTCCACAATCACCACACAGTTCCATCACTCACACTCCACGATCACCACACAGTTCCATCACTCTCACTCCACAATCACCACACAGTTCCATCACTCTCACTCCACAATCACCACACAGTTCCATCACTCACACTCCACGATCACCACACAGTTCCATCACTCTCACTCCACAATCACCACACAGTTCCATCACTCTCACTCCACAATCACTCCGACTCCACGATCACCACACAGTTCCATCACTCACACTCCACAATCACCACACAGCTCCATCACTCTCACTCCACAATCACCACACAGTTCCATCACTCACACTCCACAATCACCACACAGTTCCATCACTCTCACTCCACAATCACCACACAGTTCCATCACTCTCACTCCACAATCACCACACAGTTCCATCACTCCGACTCCACAATCACCACACAGTTCCATCACTCTCACTCCACAATCACCACACAGTCCCATCACTCACACTCCACAATCACCACACAGTTCCATCACTCTCACTCCACAATCACCACACAGTTCCATCACTCTCACTCCACAATCACCACACAGTTCCATCACTCACACTCCACAATCACCACACAGTTCCATCACTCTCACTCCACAATCACCACACAGTTCCATCACTCTCACTCCCCAATCACCACACAGTTCCATCACTCACACTCCACAATCACCACACAGTTCCATCACTCTCACTCCACAATCACCACACAGTTCCATCACTCGGACTCCACAATCACCACACAGTTCCATCACTCTCACTCCACAATCACCACACAGTTCCATCACTCACACTCCACAATCACCACACAGTTCCATCACTCGGACTCCACAATCACCACACAGTTCCATCACTCTCACTCCACAATCACCACACAGTTCCATCACTCACACTCCACAATCACCACACAGTTCCATCACTCTCACTCCCCAATCACCACACAGTTCCATCACTCTCACTCCACAATCACCACACAGTTCCATCACTCGGACTCCACAATCACCACACAGTTCCATCACTCTCACTCCACGATCACCACACAGTTCCATCACTCTCACTCCACAATCACCACACAGTTCCATCACTCTCACTCCACAATCACCACACAGTTCCATCACTCACACTCCACAATCACCACACAGTTCCATCACTCTCACTCCACAATCACCACACAGTTCCATCACTCTCACTCCAGTGTCACCACACAGTTCCATCACTCTCACTCCACAATCACCACACAGTTCCATCACTCTCACTCCACAATCACCACACAGTTCCATCACTCTCACTCCACAATCACCACACAGTTCCATCACTCTCACTCCACAATCACCACACAGTTCCATCACTCACACTCCACGATCACCACACAGTTCCATCACTCTCACTCCACAATCACCACACAGTTCCATCACTCACACTCCACGATCACCACACAGTTCCATCACTCTCACTCCACAATCACCACACAGTTCCATCACTCTCACTCCACAATCACCACACAGTTCCATCACTCACACTCCACGATCACCACACAGTTCCATCACTCTCACTCCACAATCAGCACACAGTTCCATTACTCTCACTCCACAATCACCACACAGTTCCATCACTCTCACTCCCCAATCACCACACAGTTCCATCACTCTCACTCCACAATCACCACACAGTTCCATCACTCTCACTCCACAATCACCACACAGTTCCATCACTCTCACTCCACAATCACCACACAGTTCCATCACTCACACTCCACAATCACCACACAGTTCCATCACTCTCACTCCACAATCACCACACAGTTCCATCATTCTCACTCCAGTGTCACTACAGAGTTCTGTCACTCTCCATCCTCTCCCGTGAGTCATTTTTTGTTTGTGGACTTGGTATTGCATGTCTTTGGACATTACAGGTCTATCCAGACCCTTCAGCCTACAGTGAAGCCTACTGCCAGCTTTTAAATCTGCTCTGAGATCGTTCTAATTCTTCTCTCCTACACACGTCTCCATGTGCCCTCTTTCTCTACGGTTTTCCCATGTTCTTAAGCTAGGCTGATAGATATCTCCTGACCTGGCTTTCATGGGGAACAAGACAGGGTTGTCTATTAAGTCCTTTGCTATTTAATTTAATATTACAGCCCATTGCTTTTGCCCTTCTTGAAGCTTAAGATATTCATGTGATTTTTGTAAAGGAGACCATTCATGAGATTTCTGTTTATGCTGACGATTTACTGGTTTACATATCTATTCCTGCAGAATCTTTCCCTGCCTTGCTAAAATTATTCAATGAATTTGGAGATTTTTCAGGATATAAAATTGATTTTAATAAAAGTGAACTGTTTCCTTTAAATGAATCTGTTTTTATATACGATAATACTCCTTTTCATGTTTGACTTTGTTAGATATTTTGGTGTTATAATCACTAAAAGATATAAGGATCTTTATAAAGCTAATTTTGTTCCCATGGTAGATTCTATGTCGTATTTATTTAGTAGATGGAACCCACTTACATTTTCACTCGCTCACCACATCCATATAGTCAAAATTATGATTTTACCAATATTTTGATATTTATTTCAGTATATCCCTGTTTTTTTGACCAAGAAGATTTTTGAACGGATTGATTCTATTATCTCATCTTTTATTTGGAATGATAAAAGACCAAGAATTGGTAAATGTCACTTACAAAAATTGAAAAAGGATGAAGGTCTTGCTTTGCCTAATTTATGAATGTATTACTGGGTTGTTAATGTGTGATATATGTCCTTTTGGTTATACTGGGTTGATAAGAACGAGCGGCCAATTTGTGTAGACTTGGAGCTGAAAGCTATGAAACAGTTTTATTTAACCTCGTTATTGGGAGTTTCTCTACCTATACAATTAGCTAAAGTTGCTAATTTAAATTTATACCCTGTGATTAAGTATTCTTTACAAATTTGGCTCCAGTTCTGTAATTTTTTAATCTTAAAAAATTTAAACTTTGTAGTTTAATTTATCGAAACTATTTTTTTAAGCCTTCTTTGAATGATCCAATTTTTTTTATTTTGGAAAAATAAAAGTATTAATTCTTTTTTGGATCTATTTAAAGAAGATAGACTGATGTCTTTTAAACAATTGGTTGATAAATACGCTCTTTCATATTCAAACTTCTTACAAAACCTTCAAGTTAGACATTTCTTACAAAAATACTTAAGTAAATTTCCTTACATATTGGATGCCGACCTGTTAGATACTATTACGAGTATGGACCCTTTGATGAAGGGCTCCATTGGAAGAATTTATAATTTACTATTACTATGGGATAAGCGCCTTTTCCTTAAGATTAAACAAGATTACGAAAAAGAACTTAATTTGACTTTTATAATGGAGGACTAGATGCGGATCTTGAAGTTGGTTAACTCTTCCTCGATTTGCACTAGCCATTCATTGATTCAATTTAAATTTGTACACCGTTACTATTTGACGAAGGAGAGATTGTCTAAAATCTTTCCAAATGTTGATAGTTATTGTGATAGATGTAAAACTGAGAGAGCTACACATGTTTTGGTCTTGTTCGATACTGGAACAGCTTTTGAAGTCAGTTTTTTCTACAATTTCTAAAGCACTTAAAATTAATTTACAGCCTAACAAATTAACTGTGCTCTTTAGAATAATTCATCAAAATATCCGCAGTATTTCTCTGTCTGACCAACATGTTATTGCATTTGTTACATTGATAGCTAGGAGGGCCATTTTGTTGAAGTGGAAGGATATGTTGGCTCCCACTCTGTCACAATGGTTCTCTCAAGTGATGTTATGCCTTAGTTTGGAGAAAATTAGAAGTCGAACCTTCGAACCTATGTTTGATTTTGAGAAAAGATGGGGTTCATTTGCTCGTTACTACCATTTGAGTTAATTGATAGATTTCCTCCTCGATCTAATTGTAAATTTTGGTGGCAGTTTGATGTTTATCTTTAGAAGCTTTTTGTATGATGCAGGGCTCTGGGGTTGAACACCTAATGGGGTCTTTTTTCCTCACTTTCTCTTGCTTTAGTAGGGTTTTTTTCTTTTCTTCTCTTTTTTTTGTGTCACCATGTTTTTCAATCCTTAATATTGTTTTTTTCCCCTTTGAGACATTATAAGTGTTACTTATTCCATGTTCTCTTGTATTTTGGATGATGATGATGATGATAATAATAATAATAATAATAATAATAATAAAAAGATTTGAAAAGACAAAAAAGAAATGAACTCAATATTCTGGGTGTGGTCTAACCAGAGTTTTATATAGAGCCATCAGGTTTACAATAATCCAGTTTGCCTATCATCACAACAGGTCAAGATGATTGTCTCTTCACTCAACGCTGGAACAGCGGGCAGTGAGGATGCCCTGCACTCAATACGCTCCAAGACCATGGCCTCAATACCTCCTTATACAACTCGATTCTCGATTTCCTCAGTCAGTTCGGATTGGCAACAACATCTCCATGATCTCCATCAGCACAGGTGCACCACAAGGCTGTGTGCTTAGTCCCTGCTCTGCCCACATTACACCTACGACTGTGAGGCTAACCACAGCTCCAATGCCATATTCAGGTTTGCTGAGGACACCACTGTCGTTGACTGAGTCACGGGGTTTTAACATCTGGTTGAATTGTATATATAATTTGTAACTATGTGGTTTTGTGCAGGTCTTGTAGCTTTAGTTTTTGGTTTGCTGGTGGTAGAGTTGGTCTCCTGACTTGGTGTGTCTGGGTAGTCTTGTTTTGTCTGGTGGATTTGGAGCTCCTTTCTGGGGTACGCGCTAAGAGGGTAGCGCGATATTAATACGCAGCAGCCTCTCTGGACTCTGGATTTGGGGATTACCAAACATTATGTGGATTTTCTGGTGTAGTCTGTTTTGTCGTGTGCTTTTGTGATATCATTCTGGAGGAACGTTGTCTCATTTTTTAACTGCATTGCAGTTGTGGTTTCTAAATGACAATAAACTGAACTGAACTGAATCACAACAACAACCTCCCACACAACATCAACAAATTCAAGGAGCTGATTATTCATTACAGGAGGAGAAAACCAGAGATCCATGAGCCAGATCTCATCAGTGAATCAGAGGTGGAGAGGATCAGCAAGTTTAAGTTCCTTACAGTTAGTAAACTCTTTCCCATCCAGCCCTGCTACTGTATGTAGAAAGCTAAAATCATGAGAGAGGAGAGGGGAGATGGGAGGAGTATTAAAAGGTATTTGATCATAATAATCAGAATAAATATTAATAGGAAATAATTCACTTTTATGTAAATTAAGTTTATATCCAGAAAAAATACCAAATTCTATAAATATAGATAACATAAAAGGGGTAGATTTCCTAGGATTTGAAATGTAATCTAATAAATCATCCGCATATAACAGAACCTTATGTAATTTATCCCCTCTCCTAATACCCTGCACAGAATTAGAATCCCTAAGAGCAATAGCAAGTGGTTCTAAAGCCAAATTAAATAATAAAGAACTGAGGGGACATCCCTGACGGGTTCCTCTATATAATCTAAAATAAGGAGACTTTTGATTATTAGTAATAACCGCAGCTACCAGGGCATGATAAATCAATTTAATCCAGGAAATAAATCCTGGACCAAAATTAAACCTCTTCAAAACCTGGAATACATAAGGCCACTCCACCCTATCAAAGGCTTTCTCTGCATCCAAAGATACAATACATTCAGATTCTTTGGCTGAGGGGGAATAAATGATATTTAACAATCTTCAAATATTAAAATGTGAGTACCTATTTTTTATAAATCCTGTTTGATCATTTGAGATAACATTAGGCAAGATATTCTCAAGCCTATTTGCTAGAATCTTAGAGAGGATTTTAAAATCTACATTCAATAAAGAAATAGGTCTATAAGATACACATTCTAGTGGGTCTTTTCCTTTTTTTGGAATCAATGAAATTAGAGCCTTATAAATAGTTTTAGGAAGGTTCCCAGAGGATGTAGGATCAATAAACTATTTCACTTACCTTGGTATCAAAATTACTAAAAATTTTAAAGACCTATATAGGTATAATTTCTTCCCTTTAGTTGAATATACTCAACAGGCGCTTTCTAAATGGTCACTTATGACAATGTCATTGATAGGTCGAATTAATGCTAAAAAAATGGTTATTCTACCAAAATTTTTATATATATTTCAAGCAGTTCCCTCTTTTGTTCCAAAAACATTTTTTGATAAAATAGATTCTCTGATTTTGTCTTATGTTTGGAATAATAAAAGCTCTAGAGTGAATAAACTTTTATTGCAAAAACCAGAAAAAGATGGAGGACTGGCCTTACCAAACTTTAGATTTTATTATTGGGCAATTAATATTCATTATATTCCTTTTTGGATTTATGATATAGACGATCAAGATTGCCCTTCATGGTTACAGTTGGAGGAAAATTCAGTAATGGGGTTTTCGTTAGCTTCTTTATTAGGAGCTCCTCTTCCGTTTGCACTCTCCAGAATAGGTAGACAAGCTCTTAACCCTATTGTTAAACATACTTTAAAAATTTGGTTTCAGTTTCGTAGATTTTTTGAATTAAACGATTTTCCACTTTCTAGTAATATTTATTCTAATTTCTTTTTTAAACCATCAACTTTGGATAAGGCTTTTTTAACATGGAAAATTAAGGGAATAAAAACTTTTTTAGATTTGTTTTCACAGGACTGTTTAATGTCCTTTTCACAGTTAATGGATAAATATGATATCTCTAATACACATTTTTTCTGATATTTACAGGTTAGGAATTTTTTACGTGATTTTTTACCGAATTACCCCTTAGCCTGCTCTTTAAATTTGACTTATGCTATTTTTCAGCAATTTTTGGGATTATTCCAGAGGAAGCAAGCAAAGTGTCTGCTTCCGCTCAACATATGATAGCCTTTTCAACTTTACTGGCTAGGACACCTATTTTGCTACACTGGAAAGAATCTAACACACCTACTGTTTTCTATTGGCGCTCCTCCGTTATGTCATGTCTAAGCTTGGAGAAAATTAGAAGCCGGACATTTGATACATCCTTTAATTTTGAACATCTGGCGACCCTTTATTCAATATTTTCACATGTTTAAAATTATTTATTTATTTATTTATTTTTCTTTACTCTTTTGGAGATGACTGGAAGGATGTTTCTTTTCCTTTCTCTCTTTTTTAAATTATATCCTCAATTAGACTGCCCAATCTTTCTTTTTCTTTCTTTTTTTCTCTTTTCTTTCATCTTAGTTAGTTAGTGGGATTTTTTTCCTTTATCAAATAAAATTTCCAGTCTTTTTGTTATGATTGCTATGAGTTGTAGTTTTTTTCTGCCCATTGTATATATAACAGCGTAACATTTTACCTATCTGATTTTGACATTATATACTTTCTGTTTTTATTATTGCTGTTTATATGTCTTTTATATTATCTGTTTGCTAAGCTCCTCCACCAATTTGTATATTCTTTATTTGAAAATTAATAAAAAGATTGAAAAATGAAATGAGGGGGAGAGAGAGAGGGGACAGGGGAGAGGGAGGGGGAGAGAGAGGGGAGAGGGAAGAGGGGAGAGAGAGGGGAGGAAGAGGAGAGAGGGGAGGGGGAGAGGGGGGGAGAGAGGGGAGGGGAGAGGAGGGAGAGAGGGGAGAGGGGAGATGGGAGGGGGGATAGTGAGAGGGGAGAGAGAGAGGGGACGGGAGAGAGGGGGGAGAAGAGGGGAGGGGGAGAGAGGAGAGGGAAGAGGGAAAGGGAGAGAGAGAGAGGGAAGGGGAGAGGGAGAGAGGGGAGAGAGAGGAGAGAGAGAAGGGGAGAGGAGAGGGAAGAGGTAGAGGGAGAGGGGAGAGAGGAGGTGAGCAGAGACGCAGGAGAGAGGGAGAGAGAGAGAGATCTGTGATTCCCTCTGGCATTCTGCAGATCAGATCATTTCGTGGATGATAAGTGTTAGTTTAATTTCCATACTGCATTAACCATTTGTTTTCCTTCTAGCATTCTAGTAAGTGATTTATTGTGGTTTAACACATGTACAGTGCTGCCTTTGTTTGTGGATCTGTTTAAAAATACTCTTGGGTAAATCAGAAAATAATACGGAATGAATTTGAAAATATGTGATGTTACAGTTCGATGTTTTCCCTGACTCTCCCCCCGCCCCCCACACTCTATCATGTGTAAAACTACAGAATGCTGGAATATCGAGCTGCCTCATGTAACCAAGTCTCACTAATGGCTGCAATTCCATAAGTCCACGTGCTGGTGCAGGCTCTGAGCTCAACACCCTCACAGCACTCAACGCACCTACCCTCCTCATCTCTTGTCATGCTCTCCTTGACATGTTGCAGTACCGTTGGATCTCACTGTAGGTCTCATCTGCCCAGTCTGCTAGAGGTGACCTTGCATGCTAGGGTAGGTACGTCCCTAGGTCACCAGGGTACGAGACCTGCCGGCTACCCTCACCCGGTTTAGCCTGCCTGTCGGAGCGGTGTACCGGGGATGTGGGCGTTGTCACATGCAAACAGAGGCTTGGAGCCACAGGGGAGAGCTGAGTGTCCGGAGGGGACCAAAGGTGAGTGAGCTGCCCCAGAGTGGACACGACAAGCCCCTTCACCACAGGTGCTACCCCACCCGGACACTCCATACACCCCAATTAATTGGTTTACTGTACCCTAATGGTCCGAACAGCATTCGGCATGTCATCTAAAACTTTGACAGATTTCTATTGATGTGTGGTGGGGAGTATCCTGACTGGTTGAATCAAGGCCTGGTATGGAAACACCGATGCCCAGGAATTGAAAAGCCATAAGAAGTAGCGGATATGACCCAGTCCGTCACAGGAAGAGCCCTCCCCACCACTAAACATATCTACAAGGAGCACTGTCACAGGAAAACAGCGTCCTTCATCAGGGACCCCCACCATCCAGGCTGTGCTCTCTCTCACTGCTGCCATGGGGAAGGAGGTACAGGAGCCTCAGGACTCACACCACCGGCTTCAGGAACCCCTCAACCATCAGGCTCCTGAACCAGCATGGATAACTTCACTCACCACAACTCCGAACTGATTCCACAACCAATGGACTACTTTCAAAGACTCTACAGCTCCTGTTCTCAGTATTATTTATTTAGTGAGTGTGAGTGTGAGAGTGAGAGTGTGAGTGTGAGTGTGTGAGTGTGAGTGTGAGAGTGTGAGTGTGTGAGTGTGAGAGTGAGAGTGTGAGAGTGTGAGTGTGTGAATGTGAGTGTGTGAGTGAGTGTGTGAGTATGAGTGTGTGAGTGTGAGTGTGAGAGTGAGAGAGTGTGAGAGTGAGAGAGTGAGTGTGTGAGAGTGAGAGTGTGAAAGTGAGAGTGTGAGAGCAAGAGTGTGAGTGTGAGAGTGAGAATGAGTGAGAGTGAGAGAGTGAGAGTGAGAGTGTTAGTGTGGGAGTGAGAGTGAGAGAGTGAGTGTGTGAGAGTGAGAGTGTGTGTGAGAGAGTGAGTGTGTGAGAGTGAGAGTGTGAGAGTGAGAGTGTGAGAGCGAGAGTGTGAGTGTGAGAGTGAGAATGAGTGAGAGTGAGAGTGAGAGAGTGAGAGTGTGAGTGTACGCTCGCGCGATTGTATTTGCACAGTTGGTCTTTTTCTCAGACTGGTTGTTTGTGTCTTTGTGTGTAGCTTTCATTGATTCTATTGTATTTCTTTGTTCTATTGTGAATGTCTGCAAGAAAATAAATCGATACACACTTTGACAATAAACTTACATCGCACTTTGAACTTTACCTAATGGCTCTTGAACCGAACCCTGCCCCCACCCAGCTAATGAAAGCCAACACACCAGACGCCTTGTATACCAGGCTATCGACGTGCAGCAACTTTAAAGGATCCTTTGACTCGTACTGGGGGAGCTTTCCGAGGATTCATCATGGATTGAATCACTCAGGAGGGGGCCATTCAGCCCTGTTTCCACTAGCCCACCCTCCCCGCCAGTCAGCACGCATCCCCACTGTCAGCACACTCTCTCCCCCAAAACCCCCTCCCCACCAGCACCCGACTCTCCCTGCCGGCTCACCCTCTCCTCACCGGACCCACTCCCCCACCAGCCCCTCCTCTATGCCAGCACCCCCTCTCCTCTCCAGCCACCTCATTCCTCACTCTTTCACTGCTTCCTTATGTTTGTTCTACTTATTTAACATGTACTTACTGGAATTCCATTTTTTCTATGAACAGCGTTGTACTGCTGTGCAAAGTTAGTGACTTTCACAACACGTGCTGGTTCTGATTCTGATGGGTAAGGGGTAGAACCTGTGGGACACTGGTGGGATTAAAACAGGTTTCATGCCCAACGATGGCAGGAGATCTGTGCAGGAGTGTTTTTGAAGTGGAAAAGCCATTCATGAAAGATTACTAGAAGTAGATGCTTGAGGGGCAACACAGACTCACGAGCCAAAGATTTCCGTTGGTTTCAAAACAGAAAGCTTAGCAGCACTCGAACGGGCTGCTCAGTCCAACGAGCTCACACCGAGACCAGTACTTGGCCTGTAGCCGCTGCCCCGTGCCCGTCTCTACCCTTCTTAAACACCACCGGTGCCTGTTCCCACCGCACTCTCCGGTAGTATGCTCCAGAAACTCACCCCTCTCTGGCTGAGAAAGATCCTGCTCTAACAGTGCTAGAAAAGCACAGCACGGAAACAGGCCTTTCAGCCCATCTAGTCTGTGCTGAACCACTTAGACTGCTTTCTCTTATCAATAGCTGCACTGGGACCACAGTCCTCCACATGCCTACACCTATCCAAACTTCCCTTAAACATTGAACTCCACACTCACAACCCTCTGAAAGAAGAGATTTCATCTCATGTTACCTGTAAAGATTGTTACTTTTCCACCTTAAACCCATGACCTCCAGTTGTAGCCCCACCCAACCCAATACTCTCCCCCTTTCCCTAAACTTGTTTTGTCTAGCTTTACCTACCTCGGATCTGGGGAAAGATTTCCTGCAGTCTGCTCTCTATACCCCTCCAAATTTTATATACCCCGATCATGACCTCTCTGAACCACCTCAGCTTACAGAACGGATCCTGACACTCCTCAGAGCTGAAACCCTCCATCCCAGGCAGTGTCGCCTAGTCACGCCCTTCCTGTAGAGCGGTGACAGGAACCGCACGCAGTTCTCCAGCTGTGGTTAGACCAGAGTTTGATAAGGTTGGAACACAACGTCCCTGCACTCGTATTCAGTGCCCTGACTAGTATCCCTCAGGCATTTCTGCCTCCATTGAGGGAATATGGCACAAATAGGGTTAACATACAACTGGGTGCACTTGCAGGAGTGAGTTTGATTATCCTTTCACTGTTTTTAAAAACAAGTTTCATCCTGTGACTCCGTCTACCCCTCCCCTTACAGTTAACCTTGTCCAAGCCAGTGCCAGAGATGTATGATAATGCCTCCTCCACACATCCTGCAGGAAAATTCCCAGAACCAGAATGAGATGAAAGTTCCTCCCAAAAAAATATAAAAGACAAAATATTCCTCACAATGTTTTATTTCCTTAAAAAAAAGCATTACATAACAACCAACTCTTCAACTTAAAAAAACACAAATATTATACACAGTTCACAGTCCTAGCCAAGTTATAAAATTGAATCACAAACAGGATAAAAATCTGCTGATGCTGGGAATCCAAAGCAACACACGGACCAGATGCTGGAGGACCTTCCATCAGGTCTTCCAGGAGGGTCCCGGCCTGATGCATCAACTGTTTATTCATTTCCATAGATGCTGCCGGACCTGCCCAGCTCCTCCAGCAATTCCTATAAAATGGAATGAACGATTATGATAATACTGAGAGGTCAAAGCTGGTGATTGTCAGTTGTAACATAATCAGTGACAGACGGATTGGGATGGGAAGATGATGGTTCAAGTTCAAACAGGGAACAGCCCGACCATCATGGATAATCTTGGTCACCCTGTTATAGTAAATGGGCGGCAGGGCGGAGATACGTCTCTACCAATGGCGATGTAAGGCGCTCCTTCCCTCCACTAGCCTGCAGGTCACCCTTGGGCGAGGGGTAGCACCTGCTTAGACCCCCCCCACCCCAATCAGGGTCATGTGAAGCCATGGGAGCAGGACATGGTTGGTCACAAGTCCAGTTATGCGACCTCTGACACCAGGCAATCTCTGAAGAGCATTGATAATGGCTGGGGTTACCCATCTTGTAAAGACACTGTCCAGATGAATGGCAAACCACTTCAGTAGAAACATTTGCCAAGAACAACCACGGTCATGGATAGACCATGATCACCCTTGTCATACAATACAGCACATAATCATGATGATGTTACCATAGATACGTTTTCAAACTGGAAAGAGTACAGAAAAGATTTGCCAGGACCCAGGGGCCCCAAGTTACCAGGAGAGATTGTGTAGACTGGGACTCCACTCAAACAAACGTCGTGCACCTTTCTCCCTGGGAGAGGGTCAGTGCCCAAAGAGAATGGGCTGAGAAACCACAGGAACTTCCTTTTTAAAAAGAGGATTCATTTATGTTTTTATTTAATCAGCTAAAGATTGACAATGGGGGGGGGGTGTTGTCAGGGAGAAAGTACTCTGATGGAACAAGGCACACATAATGCTGGATGAACTCAGCAGGTCAGGCAGCATCTATGGAGGGGAATCAACGGTCGACCTTTAAGAGGGTCCCGGCTGTTTATTCCCTGCCATAAATGCCCCTGTCCGGCTGAGTTCCTGCGGCATTTTGAGTGCCTTGCCCAAGATTTCCAGCAGCAGTACAATCTCCTGCACCGGCCCTCGGAAAGGCTCAAGGACTGCACTGTACTCCGGATTGCAGTGGAACTGACTCTCCCTCACTGGAAGGTCTCCGAGATGCAGAGGGCGGGGCTGAGCAGGGAGTTCGGAGACCCAGACAGGAATTGATCCCAGTTTGAGATCTGATTAAAGTGTGTCTGAGTGTCTGGGGCCTCCCGTGTTGGAAGCTCTGGGTTGTGACTCAGCAGACCAAGCTGCTACCATGGCAACGCCTCAACACCAGCATAAAAACAAGGCGCGTCAGTCTGGGCTTTCCTGGGACTTGGCAACCTTGGTAAACAGTGATGGGGATTACGCAGCGGGTTTGGGTGGGGGGGGGGAGGAGTGGTCTGCCTTGTCCCAGTTTTGGGCTGACGGAAGAGTGAGGGAGCCCAGAGGATGGGGAGCAACTTTCTCCCACCGAGGACAAAGTTTAACAGCAGGGGGAGCATGCGAAGACTCAAGGCCAGCACTCTGCACAAATGGATGCAAGGATCCGGCCATGGGAAACCATTGTGGTGCGTTAATCTAGCCAGCAATGGACACACGACGAGCAGCACCATGATGACTGTTATAGTTTGTTCTCGTTCTCCCCCCTCCCCCCACAGCGATGCCACAGGACGTTCAACAGGATGTCAGTGAAGAGCAAGAATTTCAGGTTGTCTACTGGATATATACTGTTAGTGAATGTACTTCGAAACCTCTTCCTAAGGGAGGTGGTGTTGCTTGGGACTAAAACCTCCTGGGCTGGGAGGTCATTGGGGGGTGTAGGACCTCAGTTTCAATCTACCAAAGTCTTGCTTCTGCCCCGCTCCTGCAGCATGCTGCGTAGGGAACTGTCATGTCGGTACACCCGTTCCTCAGGCAAGGGGCTTTTCTTTCGGGGGGGGTAGAGGCATTGGTTGTTTCAAGCGCCTCATCCAGCTGTCGCAGTGGCCCTGCCAGTCGGAGCCTCGAGTGTGGTCCATCGCTACCCAGGAGGGCGTCCGCTCCACAGTCCCGCCTCACATCATGTTGAAGCTCATCATCAGCACAATGTCCTCCTTTTTCATGGTGGCAGCTGAAAAGACAGGGAAATCAGGGCCAGAGTAAATGGCAGTCCTTCTAACGGCAGTTAGTGCTAGCGTTATCCTGGAACAACGCCTCCTCGTTGAGCCAAGCGTGACTTTTGGGAGCTTTGTCACTCCCTGTACGTGCAGGCACCTCGCAGTCTCCATCCAGCTAATCACAATCGCCTGCCACTCATTCTAGACTCGTCACCAGCAGCCAACTTAGCCCCAGCTCTCATTCACATTCCCCGTTCACTCATCGAACCAGCTGGTCTTGCTCCTAACTTTAACTCTCCCTGCCTGATGCTTACCTGTCGTGTCTAGTTTCTGCCTTATCTTGTTGTGTGGCCCCTCCTAGAATTATAGAAAAGTACAGCACAGAAACAGGCCTTTCAGCCCATCTAGACCATGCCGAACCATTTAAACTGCCAACTCCTGTCAACTTGTGCCCGGACCATACCCCTACCTACGTTGAAATCTCCACCTGCACTGGCAGCGAGTTCCACACTCTCATGACCCTCTGAGTGAAGAAGTTTCCCTTCATGCCCCCCTTAAACTTTTCACCTTTCACCCTTAACCCATGACCTCTGGTTGTAGGCCCACCCAACCTCAGTGGAAAACGCCTGCTTACATTTACCTCTTAATTTTGTATAGCTTTATCAAATCTCCTCACAACCTTCTACATTCCAAAGAATAAAGTGCTATTCTATTCGATCTTCCTCCAGTCCCGACAACACCCTTGTTTGCCCAAGTCTTGTTATGTTATGGTCTAATAGTAAAGTACCGTGTTGCTAAATTGTCTCCGCTGCCCTGTTTTTGGGTCACGCCTCCTCTACGTCCGTGACGAGCTCTCTTCAGTTTTTTGCCCGCGGCGCCCCCGTCCAGGTGGCAACATTCATCCAGGCTGCCCACTAACCGGGTCATACCCTCTTCTAACTGCTGCCGCCCAGCAGAGGAGCAGAAGCCTGAAGTCCCAAACCAGCAGGGTCAACAACAGCCATTTCCCCTCGACCATCAGGTTACTGAACCGCCCAGCGAGACCTGGGGTTAGCGCAATGATTTACAGCGCCGGTACCGCGGGTCCAACTCCCCCCGCTGCCTGGACGGAGTTTGCAGATCCCCCCCCCGTGGCTGCCATTGCTAAATAGTCCTGTGATTAGGCTAGGATTTGCTGGGCGGCGTGGCTCGGAGGACCTACCGGAAGGACAGTCTCAGGAGTGCTGAAGTTTAGCGACCGCAGAGTGAACAAGGACTGGACGAGAGCAGCGGAGACCATTTAGCAGAAACTTCACTAATAGGACTGACTGTGGATGAGAGCGGCAGCTGAGTGAGTTGGGTGAGACTCCGTTTCCTTCATGAGCAGGGCCTGACAAGGCACCTGGAGGTCCGGTTTTGTTCGGGAATAATGCAAATTTAAAATAAAAACCCTAACCTTATCTCACTAACGGGCCGCCTCTTGCACAGTGCACTTGTCTCAGATTTACACACACACACACACACACACACACACACACACACACACACACACACACACACACACACACACACACACACACACACACACACACACACACACACACACACGTGCCTTGTTGTGCACATTTCTTTCACCATCCTGTATAATTTTTGTACAATTTATTTTCAGCGCCTGTGAAACTGCAGCACGCAAGTTTTTCCATTGTACCTGGACCTTGCGGCGTTTGTGCACACAACGATTAACTTGAGCGGATTTAACTCCAGTCCAAGGCGTGTTCCTGTTTAATCTTTACCCACCTCCCAGCAGGTGTAAGGACAGCTTTTATATAACGGTCATCAGACTCTGAAATTCACCATTCATCCACTAAATGATGAGCATGTGATCTCCCAATCTACCCCGCGGATACCCCTGCTCTCTGTCACTGTAACACTATCCGCATTCCACTTTCCTTTTTAACTACCTCAGTGAAATGATGTATGGGGTGATCGGTCCGGCCCGCACACCAACAGCAGCTTATCACTATCTCCGTACAGGTGACAATAATAAACCAATTCCAGGAACCAGCAGAGCAGCAGAATCAGGCCATTCGGACCATCGAATCTGCCCTGCCATCCGTTATGGCTGATTTATTTTCTCTCTCAACCCCATTCCCCTGGCTTCTCCCCTTATTCTTAGATGCCCTGACCAATCAAGAACCCATCAACCTCTGTTCTAAATACACCCAATGATTTGTGCTCCGCAGCCGTCTGTGGCAACAAATTCCACAGATTCACCACCCTCTGGCTGAAGTTAGAACATTACAGCTCAGAAACAGGCCTTTTGGCCCTTCTTGGTTGTGCCAAACCATTTTCTGCCTAGTCCCACTGATCTGCACCCGGGCCATATCCCTCCAAACCCCTCTCATCCATGTACCTGTCCAAGTTTTTCATAAATGTCATGTGAGCCCGCATTCACCACTTCATCTGGCAGCACATTCCACACTCCCACTACTCTCTGTGTGAAGAAGCTCCCCCCCCCATGTCCCCTTTAAACTTTTCCCCCTTCACCCTTAACCCATGTCCTCTGGTTTTTTTCTCCCCTAGCCTCAGTGGAAAAAGCCTGCTTGCATTCACTCTATCTAGACCCATCATAATTTTATACACCTCTATCAAATCACCCCTCATTCTCCTACGCTCCAGGGAATAAAGTCCTAACCTATTCAACCTTTCTCTGTAACTCAGTTTCTCAAGTCCCGGTAACATCCTTGTAAACCTTCTCTGCAATCTTTCAGCCTTATTAATATCCTTCCTGTAATTAGGTGACCAAAACTGCACACAGTTCTTCCTCGTCTCTGTTCCAAATGGACATCCCTGTAGTCCAGGGGTTCCCAACCCTACCATTTTCGGGGGTCCATGGCATAAAAAAGGTTGAAAACCCCTGCTCTATTCTGAGGTCACGACCTCTGATCCTAGACTCCCCCACAATAGGAAACATCCTCTCCATGTCCACACTATCTAGGCTTTTCAACATTCAAAATGTTTCAATGAGGCCCCATCTTATTGTTCTGAATTCCAGTGGTACAGTCCCAGAACCAAATGACGCTCTCCGCACGTTAACCCTTTCATTCTCAGAATCCTCCTGGCGAACCTCCTCTGGACCTTCTCCAATGTCAAGGCACCTTTTCGTAGACAAGGGTGCTAAACTGCTTTCAACACTCCTGGTAAACACACAAAATGCTGGAGGAACTCAGCAAGTCAGGCAGCATCTGTGGAAATGAATGCAGTCGGCGTTTCTGGCGAGACCCTTCCTGGACCCTACGCCAAGTGTCTGCCGAAGGGTTTCGGCTCCAAACATCGACTGTATTTTTTTTCTCCCATAGATGCTGCCTGGCCTGCTGAGTTCTTCCAGCATTTTGTGTGTGTTGCTCAGATTTCCTCTTGCAAGCGTCTGATCAATGCGTTATATCTTCTCTCTCATAGTCTAGTTCTCTCCAAGTGAATGCTAACGCTGCATACATTTGCCTTCCTTATCACCGACTCCACCTGCATGTCAACCTTTCGGGAATCCTGCATAAGGACTCCCAAATCACTTTGCACCCTGATTTTGGAATGTTCTCCCCGTTTAGTAAATAGTCTAGGCTTCCAGCCGAGCACAGGTATCAATTATACCTGACATTTTGATGACGAACTCTGCCAACTTCTCCATTCAGGGATGAGAAGAGCTTATTCGTTATATTCTCCGGGAAAAGCACGAGATCCCTTCCCAGTCCGCGCTTTATATCTTCTACCACAGGGCGCGACCGGACACTTCCCGACTCTGTATTCCATCTGCCACTTGTTCGCGAATTAGTCTTTCTGCCGCCGCCTCTCAACACTCCCTGCCCTTCCACCCATCCGAAAACCTGGCCACAAAGCCGGCAATTCCGTTATGCAGATATTGACTTATAACGTGAAAAGAAGCGGTCCCGACACCGACCCCGGCGGAACATTAACGGGGGGAAACTGTGCCAGGAAGTTGATGTGATCGGCGTGAACTGGCGGTCAATAGCCGACATAGACCCGACGGGCCGAAGGGCCTGTTCTTAGTGGTAATTTCTAATTTGTCAACTCCCCTCCCCACCCGATCCGAGGCTGCTCCAATGTCCCATGTCCCAGAAAAGATCCACCTCCCCCCACCCCCGCGGGTGGTCTTACCGTCACTCCCGGGGGTCCTCTGACCCCACAGGCGCTTCTTCAACCCTCGAGTCCACCCCTTGGCTCTTCGCTTCAGGGCATCCGCCACGCTCGATCTCGTCTCCTCCTCCTGCGGTCCCTCCCAGACCCCGGGGTAGGGGATGCTCCGACCGTCCCACCGCACCCGAGAGAGGTGGCGGCACAGCGGGCAGGCGAGCTGGTGGTCTCCCGAGATGTCCGGGTGGCTCTGGGAGAGGAGGGTCAGGACACACTCGCTGCAGAAGGCGTGCTGGCACGGCAATACCCTCGGGGTCCGGGACCCGCCGTTATAGGGGGAATAGCACACACTGCATTCCGCGTCTCCAAACATCTTGTCTGCTCTCTGAAGGACAAGAAGGGATCCCGCGCTCTATTTATAGCCCGCTGGGTGTGTTTAACAATGAACTCACCCTTCCAAATACGGTATGATTCGTCACACGTCTGGCTGGACAGCCTCCAGGTTTCACCTACCCAATCTCCCCGTCGGTTTCAACACCCACTCGCGCATTCCCCCAGCCACTCAGACAATCCGGTAACTAATGCTGCCCCGCGGGTGTCAGTGGTTGGACTCTTTTACACATTAGGTTTATTATTGTCACATGGCACGGTGAAAAACTTGTCTTGCATTCCGTTCATACAGATCATTTCATTACGTTGAGGTAGTGCAAGGTAAAACAGTAACAGAGTGCAGAATAAATTGGTTTGAGTATAATATCCTCGACTCCATTCAATCAGCCTGGAGCCAATCCCTTTCCACTTCCGATGTTCTCAAAATCCTCAGCTACTGTCAATTCCCTGGCTCTGACACCGTGGAGGTCCAGTCCCTATACACTTATCCCCTATCAAGAAGGCTTTAAAGCTCTCTGCTTTTTTCTCAATGACAGAACCAAACAGTTCCCCTCCACCACCCTCCAACTGGCAGAACTGGTCCTCCCCCTCAACAATTTTTCCTTGTGCTCCCCCCACTTTCTCCGGACTCCATCGTCACCAGCATGGGCCCAGGCCATGCCCGCCTCTCCGTTGGCTACGTGGAACTGTTCCTGTTCCAAGCCTTCCCTGTCGTGCTCCCCAGTTCTTCCGGGGCTGCACTGACTACTGAGTTGGTGCTGCTTCCCGCACCCACGCTGAGCTCATCGACTTTGCCTCCAACTTCCACTCTGCACTTAAATTCACTTGGTCCATTTCTAGCACCTCCCTCCCCTTTCTTGATCTCTCTGGCACCATGTCTAGAGACAAATTGTTGACCAATATCTTTTATGAACCTACCAATTCCCATGGTTATCCTGTTTCCACCTGATCATCTGTAAAAATGCTCTTCCCTTTTCTCAGCCCCTTGGCCTCTGCTGCAGCCGTTCCCAGGCCATTCTCCTACGATCTCTCATCAACGAGGTATTCTTGCCCTCACAACTGCTGCTCGTTAGATGTTCTTTCTTGTTTTTCGCAACATTCTCTATAAATTCTAGTGACTTCTGAGATACTCAAATCACCTCATCTGGCACCAACAATCATTCCACTGTCAAAATCATTTAGATCACATTTCTACCCCATTCTGGCGTTTGGTTGGAATAACAATTGAACCTCTTGACAACGTCTGTATGCACCTACCACCCAACCAGCCTCTGCGTCCAGTACATAATTCTCCAAAACTTCTGCCACCTGTAACGGGATCCCACTACCAAGCACATCTTTCTCCATCCCCAACTTCCTGCTTTCCGCAGGAATTACTCTACACGACCACTGGTCCCTTCCCACCGATCTCCCTCCTGGCACTTACCCTTGCAAGCAGAACAAGTTCCACACCGGCCCCCTACGTCTCCTCCCTCACTACCATTCAGGGCCCCGAACAGTCCTTCCAGGTGAGGCGACACTTCACCTTTGAGACTGCTGGGGTCATTTGCTGTGTTCGGTGCTCCCGGTGTGGCCTCCTGTACATCGGTGAGACCCAACGTGGATTGGGAGACCTCTTCACCGAGCCTTTACGTTCCTTCCACCAGAACAAGTGGGATGTCCCTGTAGCCACTCATTTTAATTCCACTTCCCATTCCCATTCCAGTATTTCCATCCGTGGCTTTCTCCGCTCTTGTGATGAGGCCACACTTAGGTTGGAGGAGCAACACCTTATATTCCATTCAACCTGATTTCTCAAACTTCTGGTAATGCCCCAAACCCACCCACCTTCTCCATTTGCCATCCCCTTTTCCCCCTCTCAGCTTATCTCCTTGCCCACCCATCACCTCCCTCTTGCACTCCTTCCCCCATTTCTTTCTTCCAGGGCCTTCTGTCTCTTGCGCCAATCGACTTCCAAGCTCCTTACTTCATCCCTCCCCCTCCAAGTTTCACCTACCACCTTGTTTCCCTCTCCCTTGCCCCCACCTTTTAAATCTACTCCTCAGCTTCTTTCCTCCAGTCCTGCCGACACGTCGACTGTACTATTTTCCACAGACGCTGCCTGGCCTGCTGGGTTCCCCCAGCGTTTTGTGTGTGTTGCTCAGATTTCTGGCATCTGCAGATTTTCTCTTGTTTGTGCTTTTATGCTCTGAGTTGCTGCCACGTGATTTGTATTAAAAAGCCCGTGTACTGGTGTACCTAAAGGAGCGGCCACTGAGTGTATACTGAGATACGGCGAAAAGCTTGCCTCGTGTACCGTTTGTACAGATCAGATCATTACGCAGTGCATTGAAGTAGAACAAGGTAAAACAATTGTGTACAGTTCTGGTCACGGAATTATAGGAAAGATGTCAACAAAATAGAGAGTACAGATAAGATTTACTAGAATGTTACCTGGGTTTCAGCACCTAAGTTACAGAGAAAGGTTGAACAAGTTAGGTCTTTATTCTTTGGAGCGTAGAGGGTTGAGGGGAGAACTTGATAGATGCATTTAAAATTATGAGGGGGATAGATAGAGTTGACGTGGATAGGCTTTTTCCATTGAGAGTAGGGGAGATTCAAACAGGAGGACATGAGTTGAGAGTTAGGGGGCAAAAGTTTAGGGGTAACACGAGGGGGAACTTCTTTACTCAGAGACTGGTAGCTGTGTGGAACGAGCTCCTAGTAGAAGTGGTAGAGGCAGGTTCGGTATTGTCATTTAAAGTAAAATTGGATAGGTATATGGACAGGAAAAGAATGGACGGTTACGGGCTGAGTGCAGGTCGGTGGGACTAGGTGACAGTAAGCATTCGGCATGGACTAGAAGAGCCAAGATGGCCTGTTTCTGTGCTGTAATTGTTATATGGTTTTATAATAACAGAATGCAGAATAAAGTGTAACAGCTACAGAGAGAGTGCAGTGCAGGTAAACAATAAGATGCAAGATGATAGGGCACCATGGCAGTTAGCAAGACTGTCTTACAGCTTGAGGTGTCGGAGTTCAGAGTTCAATTCCCCCTTCTTCTGTAAGGAGTTCGTACGTTCTCCCCGTGGGCTTCCTCCGGGTGCTCTGGTTTCCTCCCACAGTCCACAGACATTCCGGTTAGTAGGTCATCGTAAATTATCCTGTGTTTAGGCTAGGGTTCAGTAGGTGGGTGGTGTGACTTGTTAGGTCAGAAGGACCTGCTCTGTGCTGTAAATAATGAGGTAGACTGTGAGGTCAAGTGTGCGTATTGATGTAAAGTTCAAAGTAAATTTTATTATCAAAATACATTTTGTCACCATATACAACCCTGAGATACATTTCCTTGCAGGCATACTCAAGAAGTCTGTAGAATAATAACCACAACAGCATCAATGACAGGCTGCATCAACATGGGTGTTCAACCAGTCTGCAAAAGCACTCCTTATTGTCGTGTAGCAGTGTGTTGGAACAGGTTATATGCTGCTGATAATTGGGCAGGGTTTTCTTCAAACAGGTGTGCTTGAAGTTACTGGAGTACTCATCAGAGGATCAGTAACTTTAAACTCCTTTGTGTCACTATCTCAGAGGACCTCTCTTGGACCCATCATATAAATGTAATTACAAAGAAAGCACAACAGCGCCTTTACTTCCTTAGGAATCTGCCGAGATTCAGCATAACTTCAAAAACTTTGACAAAAATCTCTAGATGTGTAGCGGAGAATATATTGACTGGCTGCACCATGGCCAGGTATGGAAACACAAATGCCTTTGAATGGAAGATCCTACAAAAGAGCAGATTTAGTCCAGTACATCACAGGTAAAGCCCTCCCAACCGTTGAGCACATCTACATGAAATGTTGTCGCAAGAAAGCAGCATCCATCGTCAGGGATTCTCTCACTGCTGCCATCAGGTAGAAGGTACAGGAGCCTCAGGACTCACACCACCAGGTTCAGGAACAGTCACTACCCCTCAACCATCAGACTCTTGAACCAAAGAGGGTAACTAAAATCACTTGCCCATCCATTGAGATGTTTCCACAACCAATGATCTCACTTTAAGGACTCTTTATTTCATTTTCTCGTTATTTATTGCTATTTATTTATATTTGCATTTACACAGTTTGTTGTCTCCTGGTTGATCTTTCATTGATCCTGTTATCGTTACTGTTCTATAGATTTGATGAGTATTCCCACAGGAAAATGAATCTTAAGGCTGTATGTGGTGATATATATGTACTTTGGTAATAACATTTACTTTGAACTTTGAACAGACAACAAACTGTGCACATACAAAGATAAGAAATAAAAATAAATAGATAGATAAATAAATAGATAAGCAAGCAAGCATCAAGAACACGAGATGAAGAGTCCTTGAAACATTTCAATTATAGGGCAAGTATAGTTATATGAAGTTATCCCTTTTGATTAAAGAGCCTGATGGTTGAGGGGTGATAACTATTCCTGAACCTGGTGGTGTGAATCCTGAGGCTCCTGAACCTTCATGATGGTAGCAGTGAGAAGAGAGCATGTCCTGGGTGGTGGGGTCCCTGATGATGGATGCTGCTCTCCTGCGACAGAGTTTCATGTAGATGTGTCTAGCGGTTGGGAGGGCTTTACCCGTGATGGACTAGGAACCGTTCAATAGTCTGATAACAGTGGGATAGAAGCCGCCCTTGAACCTGGTGATACCTGGCTTTTGTATCTTTTGATGTGGGAGGAATACCATTATGCTGTTTTTCTCCCCCCAGGTCAGCAGGAAGTATAGACAGGATAGGATGCTTTCTGGAGAGGGTGGAGTTTCTTTAACCTGAGGGGGTAGAAGCATTGGTGAGTTCTCCCGGTGGTTGGATCAGGACAGGCTGTTGATGATGCTCACATCTACAAACTTGAAGTTCTTAATGCTCTCAGCCTCAGCACTGTTGATGTAAACAGGACCATGTTCATTACCCCCACTGCCCCCGAAGTCAATGACCACCGTTTTGTCTTCTTAACACTAAAGGAGAGGTTGTTATCAACATGTCACTTTGTTCTCCATCTCCTTCCCGTACTCCATCTCATCAGCACTTGAGACACTGCCCATCTGTGTTATTCATTAATTATGGAAATGATTACACAACACTTGGTCAATAAGGTTGCAAAATGTTGACTGTCCATTTCCCTCCATACGTACTTGGTAAATTGGTTTAGTATTGTCACATGTATTAAGAACAGTGAAAGTGAAACTCTTGCCTTGCATGTTGTCCATGCAGATCGAATCATTACACTGTGTATTGAGGTAGAACAAAGTAAAACAATAACAGATTTTTTTTCTGTCTTGGCAGGCGGCAGGCAATCAGAGCAGGGCTAATAAATAGACAGGAGGTGTAAACAAGCGGCCATTGTTAGACTGGTGCGGCTTTGGCTGAACAGGTTTGGCAAGCCCAGGCAGAGGTTCTAAGTAAGTAATTAGAAAGATTATGTTAAGTTTTTTTTTTCTGTAGCACATAGCTAGAGTGCTGAGAAAAGATCTGGAGTTAGTGGTATGTTCCTTGTGTGAAATGTGGGAAATTTGGGAGACCTCCAGCCTCTCTGATAACTACATCAGAATGATTTTCAGCTCCTTAGAGACTATGTGAAGAGACTGGAGATGCAGCTCGATGACCTTTGGCTCACAAGGGAAAATAAGGAGGTAACCATCCCTAGGTTGCAGGAGGCGGGTAGCTGGGTGACTGTCAGAAGGGAAATGGTCAAGCCTTTGGCCGTTTCCTTCAATAATAAGTACACCACTTTGGATACTGGTTGGTTGGTTGGGTGGGTGGGTGGTTGGGTGGGTGGGTGGGTGGTTGGGTGGTTGGGTGGGTGGTTGGGTGGGTGGGTGGGTGGTTGGGTGGTTGGGTGGGTGGTTGGGTGGGTGGGTGGTTGGGTGGTTGGGTGGGTGGGTGGGTGGGAACAACATAGCAGGGGGAGCCTCAGTTACAGGGTCTCTGGCACTGAGTCTGATGTCGTGGCTCAGAAGGGAAGGGGAGAGAAGAAGAGTGCAATAGTGACCGGGGGTTCCATAATTCGATGAGCAGAAAACAGATTCTGTAGACCCAGATAAGCCATTGCCTCCCACTTACCAGGGCCAGGACTATTTCAGCTTGGGCCCGCAGCATTCTAAAGGGGGACGGTGAGCAGCCAGGAGTCTTGGTACACATTGGCATTAATGCCGTAGGTAGGAAAGGCAAGGAGGTCTTGAAGAGAGATTTTAGGGAAGCATGCAGAAAGCTGCAAAGCAGGACCTGTGGGGTAGTGATATCTAGATTGGTACCTTTGCCACACAACAAGTACCGGTAGTATTATTCGGCAGATGAACACGTGGCTGAAGAATTGGTGCAGGGGACAGGGCTTTAGATTTCTGGATCATTGGGATCTCTTCCGGGGAAGGTATGACCTGTACAAGAAGGACGGTTACACCTGAATCCAAAGGAGACCCATACCATTGCAGACAGGTTTGCGAGAGCTGTTGGGGAGGGTTTAACTTAACTTGGCAGGGGGGTGGGAACCGGAGTGAGAGGGCTGAGGAAGGGCAGCTGGTTCACAAGTAGATGCAGTGTGTAGTGAGACCGTGAGGATACAAGACTGGCTGACTGGCAGGAGGCAAAGAGTGAGAATAAAGGGGGCCTTTTCTGGATGGGTGCCAGTGACTAGTGGTGTTCTACAGGTGTCAGTGTTGGGACCGCTTCTTTTCACATTGTATGTCGATGATTTGGAAGGAGGAACTGATGGCTTTGAGGCCAGGTTTGCAAACCACACAAAGATAGGTGGAAGGGCAGGTAGCTTTGAGGAAGCAGGGTGTCTGTCTGCAGACAGACTGGGGGAATGGGCAATGAAGTGAGATGGAATACAGTGTCAGGAAGATTATGGTCTTGCACTTCGGCAGAAGGAATAAAGGCACTGACTATTTTATAAGAGGGAAGAAAATTCAAAATCAAAAGTGCAGAGGGACTCGGGAATCCTCACACAGGAATCCCTAAAAGTTAACTTGCAGGATGAGTCAATGGCGAAGAAGGTAAATGTGATGTTAGCATTCATTTTGAGAGGGCTGGAATATAAAAGCAGGGATGTAATGCTGAAGCTTTATCAGGCATTGGTCAGACTGCACATGGAATATTGTGAGCAGTTTTGGGACCCTTATCTAAGAAAAGCCGTGCTGTCCAGAGAGAGTCAGGAGGAGATTCTGGGATGAGGAAAAGTAGTTTTAGCCACAGGATGGTGAATCAGTGGAATTCATTGCCACAAATGGCTGTGGAGGCCAAGTCATTGGGTATATTTAAAACGGTGGTTGATATGTTCTTGATTAGTCAGGGCATCAAAGGTTATGAGGAGAGGCAGGAGAATGGGGTTGAGAGGGATAATAAATCAGCCATGATGGAATGGGCCAGAACAACTAATTCTGCTGCTAGGTCTTATGGTCTGATGCAGAATAAAGTGTAAGAACCACAGAGAAAGTGAAGTGCAACCAGACAGTCAGGTGCAGGAACATAACCAGAGAGAATCTGAGGTCAACAGTCTATCTTATCAGGCGAGGGATGTGTTCAACAGTCTTACAGACCATTTAGAGGGGCAGAAGTTGCCCTTGAGCCTGGTGGGACGTGCTTTCTGGCTTTTGTATCTTCTCCCTGCTGGGAGAGGGAATGACCGAGGTGGGTGGGGTGTTTGGTTATGTAGGCTGGCTTACTGAGGCATTGGCCTGCTGAGCAACTTCGTGTGGTGCTCACGGGAACAACTGCAACTGGAGTAACGCACGCAAAATGCCGCAGGAACTCAGCAGGTCAGGCAGCATCTATGGAGAGGAATAAACAGTCGAAGTTTCGGGCCATCAGGACTGGAAATGAAGGGGGAAGCTGCCAGAATAAGAAGGTTGGGGTAGGGGGTGGGGAAGGAGAACAAGCTGGAAGGTGATAGGTGAAGGTAGGTGGGTGAGGGAGGGGCGATGAAGTAAGAAGCTGGGAGGTGATAGGTGGAAAAGGAAAAGGGCTGAAGAAGAAGGAATCTGATAGGATAAAAGAGTGGACCATGGGAGAAAGGGAAAGGGGAGAGGCACCAGGGGTTAGATGATAGGCAGTAAAGGAGAAGAGTGGGAAATGGAGAAGAGGGAAGGAAGGAGATAAAAGTTACTGGAAGTCGGAGAAATTGATGTTCAAGCCGACAGGTTGGAGGCGACGGAGAAGGAATATGAGGTGCTGCTCTTCCAATGCATTCCCTGGGAAGATGAAGCCTGGGGCGGATATGCCATGGAATAATGGGGCAGGCTTGAGGGGCTGAATGGCCTCCAACTGCCTCTGCTTTCTAACGTGCTGTAATCTATTCTCACCCTCCCCATATTTCCAGTAACTCCCCTTCAGATTCTACCAATCACAGAGACACACTGTTGGGGGGGGGGGGGATTTTACAGCAGCCGATTAACCCAGTGACCACACACGTTGTTGGGATGTGGGAGGAAACCGCAGCAACTGGGAGAAATGTCCATCATCCAATCTCCTCTGTCCATTGGAGGACAGGCAACCTCGTCCTTCACGTTCTGGCAGCATCCTCATAAATCCTCCCCGTTTAATAACATCTTTCCTACAGCAGGGTGGCCAAACTGAACACAACACGCCATTCCCTCTAAGCTGATTGGGTGCATTGCCGCACAACTGGAATTGGAAGCAGGTAAGAACAAGTCCACGAAACGTGAGAGACTTTCTAAAGACCTTTCATAAGACACAGAACAGAATTCAGCCATTTGGCTCATTGTGGCTGATCCATCTCCCTCTCAGACCCAATCTCCTGCCTTCTCCCCGTATCCCTTCAATCAAAAATCTATCAACCTCCGCCTCAAATATACAGAAAGACTTGGCCCCCACTGCTCTCATGGCAATGAATTCCACAGATTCACCACTCTCTGGCTAAAGAAACCCCTCCTCATCTCCATTCTAAACGGACAGCCCTCTATTCTGAGTCTGTGTCTGCTAGTCTTAGACTCTCCCATCACAGGAAACATCCCCTCGGCATCCACTCTATCAAGGCCTTTCACCATTCGATAGGTTTCAATTAGGTCACCCCTCATTCTTCTGAATTCCAGTGAGTACAGACCCGGAGACATCAAACGCTCCTCATATGACACGCTGTTGAATCCTGGAATCATTTTCATGAATCTGTTTTGAACCCTCCCAATTTCAGCACATCCTTTCAAAGATAAGGGGCTCAAAACTGTTCACAATACTCCAAGTGAGGCCTCACCAGTGCTTTATAAAGCCTCAGCATTACATCTTTGCTTTTATATTCTAGTCCTCTCAAAATGAACGCTAACATAATTTTTGTTTTCCTCACCACAGACTCAACCTGCAAATTAACATTTAGGGAATCATACACAAGGACTCCCAAGTCCCTTTGTGCCTCAGATTTTTGTATTTTCTCTCCATTTAGAAAATATCCAACCCTTTCATTTTTTTCTACCGTACACTTCCTGACACTATATTCCATCTGCCACTTCTTTGCTGATACTGCTAATTTGTTTGTCTTTCTGTAGCCACTCTACTTCCTCAAAACTAACTTCCCCCCCCATCTATCTTCATAACATCTGCAAACATTGCAACAAACCATCAGTTCCTTCATCCAAATCATTGACATATAACATATAAAGAATCAGTCACAACACAGAACCCTGTGGAACACCATCAGCCAACCAGAAAAGGCTCCCTTTATTCCCACTTTTTGTCTCCTACCAATGAGCTTTATCCATGCTAGAATCGTTCCTGTAATACCATGGGCTTGTAGCTTGTTAACAGCCTCATTTGTGTCACCTTGTCAAAGGCCTTCTGAAAATCCAAATACATCAGTCAATTCTCCTTTGGCTGTCAAATAATTGCAACAGATTTGTCAGGCAAGATTTTCCCTTGAGGAAGCCATGCTGACTACTGCCTATCATATCATGTGCCTCTGAGTACCCTGACACCTCATCCTTAATAATCGACTCCAACATCTTCCCAACCACTGAGGTCAGACCAACTGGCCTCCTTTCCTTTCTGCAGCCTCTCTCCCTTCTTGAAGAGTGGAGTGACGTTTGCAATTTTCTAGTTTTCTGGAACCAATCCAGCATCTAGTGATTCTTGAAACATCATTACTAATGTCTCCACAAACTCTTCAGCTACCCCTTTGAGAACGCTGGGGTTTACACCATCTGGTCCAGGTGACTTACTTACCTTCAGACCTTTCAGTTCCCAAGAACCTTCTCCCTAGTAATGGCAACTTTATACACTTCATGATCCCTGACTCCTGGAACTTCCACCACACTGCTTGTGTCTTCACCACAGTGAAGACTGATGCAAAATGCTTAATTGGTTCGTCCGCCATTTTGTTGTCCCACATTACTACCTCTCCAGCAACATTTCCAGCAGTCCAAAATTCACTTTCATCTCTCTTTTACACTTTAAGTATCTGAAGAAACTTTTGATATCCTCTTTAATATTGTCTAGCTTACTTTCATGTTCCATCTTTACCTTCTTAATGACTTTTTAGTTGCCTTCTGTTGGTTTTTAAAAACTTCCCAATCCTCTACCTTCCCACTAATTTTTCTCTATTATATGCCCTCTCTTTGGCTTTTATGTTGGCTTTGACTTCTCTTGTTAGCCATAATTGTGTCCTTTAGAATAATTCTTCCTCTTTTGAATATATATCCTGCGCCTTCCAAATTGCTTCCAGAAATTCCAGCCATTGCTGCTCTGCCCTCATCCCTGCCTGTGTTCTTTTCCAATCAATTCTGGCCAACTCTTCTCTCGTGCCTCTGTAAATTTCTTCACTCCACTATAAAACAGACACATCTAACTTTAGATTCTCTTACTCAACTTTCAGGGTAAATTTGATCACATTATGATCATTTGTTCCTTAAACTCTCCAATCAGTTCCGCTTCATTGCGCAACACCCGATCCGGAACAGCTGATCCCCTAGTGGGTTCAATCCTGAGCTGCTCTCAAAAGCCAATTTAGGGTTATTAGAAAAAAACATTCTAGAAATCCCACCTCTTGGAATCTGGCACCAACCTGATATTTACAATCTACTTGCATATTAAAATCCCCCATGATTGTTGTAATATTGCTCTTTTGGCATGCATTTTCTATCTCCCGTTGTAATTTATAGGCCATGTCTTTACTATTATTTGGGGCTCTGTATATAACACGGTCTTTTCACACTTGCAGTTCTATCTACAATGACTCAACACCTTCCGACTCTATGTCACCTCTTTCAAATGATTCGATTTCATTTCTTTTTACCGACTGAACAATTCCACCCTCTCTGCCTTCCTGCTTGACCTTTCAATGCAAAGTGCATCCGTAGATATGAAGCTCTCAGCTAGAGTTATCTTTCAGCTATGATTCAATTAATAAATAAAATCAAAAACGTGTGATTTTTCAATTTTCATTCTAAACGTTTATAGCATGCGTATTACAAAAAACATTTAAAGTGCCGTGCAATTTTCAGGCCGTAAGCATTTCCTGCTTAGAGCAAAGGTTGGTCAGCACAGCTGTAAAAATATGAGGGGGAAAGTTTCACGCACGGAGTCTTGTACAACCACACCATTTCCTATACTCAGTGCCCTTGCCCACATACCAAAAGCCTGCTTCCCTATCCTGTCTACCTGTGATGACGCCACTTTCAGGGAAACATGGTCAAAGTTCAAAGTACGTTTAATATCAAAGTATGTGGGCAGTATTCGACCCTGAAATTCGTCTTCCTGCAGACAGCCAGGAAACACAGAAGCACCATGGAGCCCGCTCAAAGCGAACATCAAACAACCAACGCGCGAAAGGCAACAGAACAAGCAAATAGCACACAGAATATTAAAACACCAGCCTGAACTCCAGGGTCACTTTGTTCTACGACACTCCCCAGGGCCCTGACGTTCACTGTGAACGTCCTACTTTGAGTCACGGAGAGATTCGGAATGGAAACTGGACCTTCATCCCCTCCAGTGTGTGCCCAACCATCAGCCACCCATCTACAACAATCTCAGCTCATTCCTCCTATATTCCCATCGACTGCACCCCCTCACCTCCTTCAGTTCAAAAATGCAGGGTCTCCACCCAAGACGTTCTGACCTTTTCCCTCCACAGACACTGCCTGACCCTCTGAGCTCCTCCAGGAGTTTGTACGATGCTCCTGGTTGGCCCTTTGTGTCTCCAGTGGATAGTGCGGGCGTTAGTGTGACGCAGGGAACAGAGCTTAGCTGTCTGCTGTCTCCACCTTGTGGTTGAGCTGGGTATTGCTAACGGTTCTAATTACAGTGAGTTGGCTCAGGAGCAGATTGCGACTCAGGTTTAATATCACCGGCATATGTCATGAAATTTGTTGGCTTTGCAGCAGCAGTACATAATAATGGGAAAAAACTGTGAATTACAGTGTGTATATATACATAAAGTAATTAAATTAGATAAGTAGTGCAAAAATAGAAATAAAAAGTAATGAGGTAGTTTTCATGGGTTCAATGTCCATTCAGAAATCAGATGGCAAAGGGGAAGAAGCTGTTCCTGAATCACTGAGTGTGTGCCTTCAGGCCCCTGTACCTCCTCCCTGGTACAATGAGAAGAGGGCATGTCCTGGGCGATGGGTGTCCTCAATGATTGACATTGCCTTTTTGAGGCATTTGTCCTTGAAGATGTTGGATGATGGGGACGTTAGTGCCCATGATGGAGCTGACTATGTTTACAACTCTCTGCAGTTTATTTTGATTCTGTGCAGTGCCCCTCAATTCCCCCCTCCCCAATACCAGACGGTGATGCAGCCAATCAGAATGGTCTCCATAGTACATCTGTAGAAATTTGTGAGTGTTTTTGGTGACATTCCAAATCTCCTCAAACTCCGAATGAAATACAGCCACTGTCGTGTCTTCTTTGTAGCTTCATTGATATGTTGGGTCCAGGTTAGATCCTCAGAGATATTGACATGCAGGAACTTGAAACTGCTCACCCTTTCCATTTCCGATCCCTCTGAGGACTGGTGTGTGTTCCCTCGTCTCAGCCTTTCTGAACTCCACAATCACAGAAACATAGAAAACCTACAGCACAATACAGGCCCTTCGGCCCACAAGGTTGTGCCGAACATATTCCTACCCTAGAAATGAGTAGGCTTACCCACAGCCCTATATTTTCCTAAGGTCCATGTACCCATCCAAAAGTCTCTTAAAAGACCCTATCGTATCCGCCTCCACCACCGTTGCCGGCAGCCCATTCCACGCACTCACCACTCTCTGAGTAAAAACTTACCCCTGACATCTCCTCTGTACCTACTCCCCAGCATCTTAAATCTGTGCCCTCTCATGCTAGCCATTTCAGCCCTGGGAAAAAGCCTCTGACTATCCACACAATCAATGCCTCTCATCATCTTCTACACCTCTATCAGGTCACCTCTCATCCTCTGTCGCTCCAAACAGAAAAGGATTATGGGGAAGACTCCTTTCCGATGATGTCGGAATTGAATTCCGAAGCTGTAATTGCATCACGCTAGCCACTGTGTTACCGGGGTGCACGGGATTTCCCTCTGGTATCCAGTTTTCTCCCACATCCCAACAACATCCAGGGTCAGTGCGAATTACCCCCTGAGTGTGTGGGTGAGAGGATGAGAGTGTGGGAGAATGGGGTTGCTTTGAGGGCCCATATTGGTCTTGGTTTTTTAGATTAAGCGCGGGTAGGTACCCCTCAGAGATGTGTGCTTAGCCCACTGCTCTACTCTCTTCACTGACTGTGGCTAGGACAGCTCAAATCCATTTGCTGACAGATGGTGATGAGAAAGGGTACAGGAGCAAGATTGATCAGCTGGTTGAGTGGTGTATCAGCACTCAACGTCAGTAAAACATTGCGATTGGTTGCGGACTTCAGGAAGGGTAAGTCGAGGGAACACACCCTGGTCCTCATCGAGGGATCAGGAGTGGAAAGAGTGAGCAAGTTCAAGTTCCTGGGTGTCAACATCTCTGAGGGTCTGTCCTGGATCCTGATGCAGTTACAAAGAAGACATGACTGCAGCTGTATTTTATTAGGAGTTTGAGGAGATTGGTATGTCACTTGCAACTTTCTACAGACGTACCATGGAGAGCATTCTAATTGGCTGCATCATCATCTGGTACGGGGTGGGGCTACTGCACAGGATCAAAATAATCTGCAGGAAGTTTTAAACTCAGTTGACTCGATGGTATTGTTTCATAATTGGGGACATGTATAAAATTCACAACCACGGACATTGAGTTGGGGTTTTGCTTTCAGAAGTTGGTCTGACGCGATGATGTGATTAATGGAAAAGGTTTTTCGCGCACTTTAGTTGTGTAGGTTTGGGAGTTCAATATAATGCATTACGGGTTTTGTTAAACATAAAATGCATCACTTCGTTTTATTTTTGAATATCTACATTGGTGACCCTGATGCTCTAGGACAATTCCAAAGTTACTGAACAATGCAGTCGCTTTGAAACTGCCGGAGTTTTGGGAGCAAAATGCTGTCATTTGGTTTGTGCAAGCTGAGGCCCAATTCACGCTGCAAGAAATCTCCACCGACAACACCAAACATCTCTATGTGGTAGCATCGCTCAGCAACTCCATGGTGGCAAGAGTGGGGAATCTTCCAGAACACCCACCTGAACACGATAAATGCCAATTGCTGAAAACTCCCCTTTTACAGACTTTTGGACTATTGGAGTCTGAGCATTAAACAGTTGCTCTTCTTGTCCAGCCTCGGCGATGCTAATCCTTCGGAACTAATGGATCACATGCTGTCTCTCCTGGGAAATCACCATCCTTGTTTTATTTTTAAAGAACTCTTCATGCAGCAAATGCCTGATCCAGTTCAGACAGCCGTCACCAATGAACCCTTGAAGGAAGGACTGTGGGGAGCTTGCTAAAATGGCTGACAGTCTACACTCAGCCGGGCAGTGATGCGTCATTCCACCTCCTCTCTCTACCTCAACAAGCCCAGTCAGCAAGGCCCCCAACATAAGGACGCCCGTGGCTGTGAAACAGACGATGCGGGAACTGTGTTTTTACCACGCTCGCTCTGGTAAAAACACGAGGAAGTGCTGACAACCTTGCAGCTTTGACAGTGGCAGCGTATCGGGATGTCAGAGATCTGCGACCACCGTGAGCTCCAGACTCTTCATTTCAGGGTGACGTGTGACACGGGTGATTAAGAGAGCGTGCTGCCTGCATCCCCTGTTGGTGAGAAAGCAAAGAGTGGTGAAACCTCGCTGGAGACCACAGGATCCAGACTTACAGGAAACGATGCTTCGGTGGGCAGTGTGACTTCATCCTGGCTAAAGTGACTGGACGTCTACTCAGTGCAAATCTCCTGTGTGCCCAAGGACTGCTAGTCATTCTCAAGAACTGCTGCCTCATGGACGTCAAGGACTCTAGGTCATTACCCTATTCCCCAGCAAGCTCCCCACAATAACTCTGTCAAGCACATGCACCTCAGCATGTGAGTTTACTCGACTGCTGGGGGAGTTCCCAAACCTCACCAAGCCTACATTCGCCACCCGGTCAAGTCACAAAACACCGGGTCGAGCACCACATTCCCACAACTGGCCGCCAGTCCGTGCCCACACTCATAGACCGGACCCCGAAAAGCTGGCAACTGCGAAGTCGGAGTCTGCCAACATGGAAAAACTTGGCATTGCACGCCAGTCGAGTGGCCCCTGGGCATCGCTCCTCCATATGGTCCCTACGTCCGATGGTAGTTGCTGCCCATACAGTGATTACCTTCATGAGGCCACAATCCCAAACCGTCACCCAGTCCCACACGTCCAAGACTTTTCGTTATCTTCAGCCGGAAAGTTAATTTCTTTTCCAAAGTCAGTCTAGTTAGGGGCTACCATCTGGTGCCTGTGTGCTCGGAGGACATTCCCTAAATGGCTGTGATAATCCTGTTTAGTCTCTTTGAGATTCTGCACATGCTGTTTAGGCTGAAAAATACAGCACAGACATTCTAACGGCTGATGGACTCTGGATTAAAACACTGCGATTTTCTTTTTGTTTACCTGGATGACATACTTGTCACCAATGGATCCAAATCCGAACACGTATCTCATCTCCGCTCACTTTTCGTGCCCTTAAGCCAATGCAGGCTGATTATCAACCCAGCTAAATGCCAGGTTGGGTTGTCAATCATTGACTTTCTCGGCCATCACATCTCTGCAGAAGGTGCGGAACCCCCCCCCCCCCCATCAAGGGTAGCCACAATTTTGGATTTCCCACCATCCCGCACGACTAGAAACTACAGGGGTTTTTAGGTGTGGTGAGTTTCTAGCACCGCTTCATTCCGTGGGCTGCTGAATTTATTCTCCCCCTGTATAGTGGCTTAAAGGCAATGCTCCTTGACTGGTCAGTGGATGATACCAAACAAGCTCTTCCTAACATGACACTACTGGTGCACCCACTCCATGCCCCAGACTATGCTGTGGGCGTTGTGCACGAACAGTGAAGGCGTGTGGCAGCTGCTCCCCCCGACAGGAAGTATAACATGTCTGAGCGGGAGCTTCTGGGTCTCCTTCTGGCTATCCGCCATTTTTGTTTTCTTCCCGAGAGTCGCCATTTCACAACATTCATCGGCCACGGACCCCTCGTGTGCACGATGGCCAAAATATCAGAACCTTGATCTGCACAGCGGCAATGCCAACTGAGTTCACAGCAAGTACACAGCATCTGAAAGGGGAAAGAGTAATGTTGTGGCTGATTGCCTCTCACGTACACATGGGGGATGATTATGACAGCTGACCAAGTTACTGACCCGGAGGTCCAGGCTTACCGACTAGCAGCCACAAGCCTGCAGCTGGCTGACATTGAGTTCGGGGAAGCTGCAGTTTCTCTCCTGTGTGATGTCTCAACTGGTCGCCCTCACCCCATCATGCCCACAAACTGGAGATGGACTGCTTACAACTCCAAACATGGCCTCTTGCGTCCGGGCCGAAAGGCCTCACAGAAACCGGTCACCCTACCGTTTGTGTGGCAGAGCCTCAGGAAGGACACGTGTGATTGGTCTGCAGATGGTGTGGCAGAGTCTCAGGAAGGACACGTGTGATTGGTCTGCAGATGGTGTGGCAGAACCTCAGGAAGGACACGTGTGATTGGTCTGCAGATGGTGTGGCAGAGTCTCAGGAAGGACACGTGTGATTGGTCTGCAGATGGTGTGGCAGAACCTCTGGAAGGACACATGTGATTGGTCTGCAGATGGTGTGGCAGAGCCTCAGGAAGGACACGTGTGATTGGTCTGCAATTTGTGTGGAATGCCAGTGGGCAAAAATTAACCGTCATGTTCAGGCACCATCGGCACCTTTTGAGGTCTTTGAATGATGGTTTGACTATGTTAATGTGGACTTTGTTGGCCCTCTTTCTCCCACTCCATGGTTTCACTCACCTTACCATTGTGGACCGTACCACCAAGTGGTCAGAGGTCATCCTTCTAGCATCGACAACGGCCGCAGACTTGGCTTGGGTGTTCATCAGCACCTGGGTCACTCAGTTTTGCACCCCATCTGATATTTCCTCTGACCGTGGCCCCCCAATTCACGTCAGACCTCTGGGGTGCGATGGCCCAGAAGCTCAGCGTTAGGCTACATCACTCCACGGCGAATCACCCGCAGTCCAACGGCCTATGCGAGCGGTTTCACCGTTCCTTAAAGGCTGCTCTGAGAGCTTCCCTGACCGATGAGTGTTGATGTGATCGGCTCCCGTGGGTCCTGCTGGGGCTCAGAAAGGGTCCGCGGCTGAGTTGGTCCATGGGAAGCTGTTACAAGTGCCAAGTGATTTCATTCCTAATACCACAACCGCCTGGTCAACTTCTCAACAGCGTCCCACCCTCCTCAGTGAATCCACTCCCTTTCCACCTATCCCTACCTCCCATCATGGCCTACCGCACTCCTGCGTACCTGTTGACCTACAATCCACCTCATTTGGTTTTGTCCGCCATGACAGTAACATCCCTTACGCTGGCCCGTTCCGTGTTTTGGAACGGGGGGAAAAGACTTTTACCGTAGATAAGAGGGGTAAACCTGAACGTATTTCAGTAGATCACTTTAAGCTGACCCGCCAAGGTTTGGAATATTACGCTTCCGTGCCCCGGCGTCACAACCTGAACGTGTCAGCGTACCTCTGGACGAGCCAGAGGCGCCTACAGTTCCTCCGCCCATGGAACACAGGACCCGAGCCGGGCAGCTCGTCCGAGCTCCAGCTTTAGTGAAGCCTGGCGGCCTGTGTAGGGTAATGTAATTAGAAATGTACATAATTCACAACCACCAACACTGAGTTGGGGTTTCACTTTAAGAGACTGGTCTGACGTAATGACGTTATTATGTGAGAGGTTTTTAGTGCTCAATAAAAATGTGTTACAGGTTTCCTTAAAGTTAAAACACCTCACCTTGTTTTATTTGCAGAAACCTACAAATGGGTCAGCCTTGATGGAGCAGATTTGATGGGCCAAATGGCCTAATTTGGGCAGCATCTGTGGAGGGAAATGGTTAATGTTTGGGTCAAAGATCCTTTAAGAATTGTCCAATAAACAGACTTCAACAGAATATTTGCCCTGTTTTCTGAGCCACCCTAATCACTCTCCGGGTAGAGCAACAGCAGGACCAGTCAGCACTCCCACAGACTTACATGTCTTTATAATTGTTTTCACAATCGAGAACGTCAGGCGCTCTGTGCCTGTGAGGCAGCAAGTGTGTTTTTCATCGCACCCGTGGGTGTGACCAGCTTGACTAACTTTAACTTTCGTCATCCCCAGTACTTCCCGTCCAGTCTGGGCACTGCAGTGACCCTGCCCTGCACTTGCAGCTGAAATCACTACTGGCTTCCTTACATTGGCGGTGATCTCGCTGCAGGGTATGGGCAACGGGACTCTGGTCAGTTGGCTGCTCCCTTCTCCTCCCCCGGGGTAGTTCATGAGGTAACCTCCCTTTCTTTTCTAAAATAAAGGGTGGGATGTCACTCCTAATCCATGCTCCATAACCACGTCGCCTCACAGGACATCTCCCTCCAGCACTTGCATGCAGGGATTGGCCTCAGTCTGAAGGATAATCGGACCTTGGAGGTGGAGGAGCAACTGCACTGTGTCGCGTACGTTTACCGTCCAGGAACAAGTCTTGGGTAAGTAAGCACTGCCTTGGAGAAAATAACCTGTTAACCAAGAGGGTCTGGGCCTGATTGACACACAAATGACAAGTCAGGCAGTAACTATGGAGGGAAATGAGTTAATCACAAACACAGATGCTGGAAATCTGAAGCAACACACACAAAATGCTGGAGGAACTCAGCAGGCCAGGCAGCATCTGTGGAAAACAGTAAAACAGTCGATGATTTGGGCCGAGACCCCCCTTCAGGTCTGGAATAGAATAGAAAGGTGGGGGGAGAGGGGAGGTCAGCTGGAAGGGGACAGGTGAAGCCAGGTGGGTGGGAGAGGTCAGGGGCTGGAGAAGAAGGAATCTGAGAGAGAACAGTAGGAGAAAGGGACCCAGGGTGAAGTAATCGGTAGGTGAGAAGTAGAGAGCCAGAGTGGGGAATAGAGGACGAGAGGAGGGGGAGAAATCTGTTCACCAGGAGGAGAAATCCATATTCATTCCATAAATGAACAGCCGATGTTTTGGGCTGAGACTCTTCAGGATTGGAAAGGAGGGGTCAGAAGTCAAAATAGGTAGGGGCAGGAGTACAAGCTGGCAATTGATAGATGAGACCGGGGGGGTGGGGGGAAGAGGTACGAAGCTGATGTGATAAGTAGAGGCAAAGGGCCAGAATAAGAAGGGAGAGGGGGAATGGATGAACTATAGGTGATTGGTGAAACCATGGGAGGGGGAATGGATGAACTATAGGTGATTGGTGAGACCAGGGGAGGGGAACGTATGAACTAGCAGGTGATTGGTGAGACCATGGGAGGGGGAAATGGATGAACTATAGGTGATTGGTGAGACCATGGGAGGGGGAACGTACGAACTAGCAGGTGATTGGTGAGACCATGGGAGGGGGAATGGATGAACTAGCAGGTGATTGGTGAGACCATGGGAGGGGGAATGGATGAACTAGCAGGTGATTGGTGAGACCATGGGAGGGGGGAATGGATGAACTATAGGTGATAGGTGAGACCATGGGAGGGGGAATGGATGAACTAGCAGGTGATTGGTGAGACCATAGGAGGGGGGAATGGATGAACTAGCAGGTGATTGGTGAGACCATGGGAGGGGGAATGGATGAACTAGCAGGTGATTGGTGAGACCATGGGAGGGGGGAATGGATGAACTATAGGTGATAGGTGAGACCATGGGAGGGGGAATGGATGAACTAGCAGGTGATTGGTGAGACCATGGGAGGGGGAATGGATGAACTAGCAGGTGATTGGTGAGACCATGGGAGGGGGGAATGGATGAACTATAGGTGATAGGTGAGACCATGGGAGGGGGAATGGATGAACTAGCAGGTGATTGGTGAGACCATGGGAGGGGGGAATGGATGAACTAGCAGGTGATTGGTGAGACCATGGGAGGGGGGAATGGATGAACTATAGGTGATTGGTGAAACCATGGGAGGGGGAAATGGATGAACTATAGGTGATTGGTGAGACCATGGGAGGGGGAATGGATGAACCAGCAGGTGATTGGTGAGACCATGGGAGGGGGAATGGATGAACTAGCAGGTGATTGGAGAGACCATGGGAGGGGGAATGGATGAACTAGCAGGTGATTGGTGAGACCATGGGAGGGGGAAATGGATGAACTATAGGTGATTGGTGAGACCATGGGAGGGGGAATGGATGAACTAGCAGGTGATTGGTGAGACCATGGGAGGGGGAATGGATGAACTAGCAGGTGATTGGTGAGACCAGGGGAGGGGGAACGTACACACTTGAAGGAGATTGGTGAGTCCATGGGTGGGGGGGATGTATGAATGCAGGTGATTGGTGAGACCAGGGGAGGGGGGGATGTATGAACGCAGGTGATTGGTGAGACCAGGGGAGGGAGAATGTATGATCGCAGGTGATTGGTGAGACCATGGGAGGGGGGATGTATGAATGCAGGTGATTGGTGAGACCATGGGAGGGGGAATGGATGAACTATAGGTGATTGGTGAGACCAGGGGAGGGGGAATGGATGAACTAGCAGGTGATAGGTGAGACCATGGGAGGGGGAATGGATGAACTAGCAGGTGATTGGTGAGACCATGGGAGGGGGAAATGGATGAACTATAGGTGATTGGTGAGACCATGGGAGGGGGAAATGGATGAACTATAGGTGATTGGAGAGACCATGGGAGGGGGAATGGATGAACTAGCAGGTGATTGGTGAGACCATGGGAGGGGGAATGGATGAACTAGCAGGTGATTGGTGAGACCATGGGAGGGGAATGGATGAACTAGCAGGTGATTGGTGAGATCATGGGAGGGGGAAATGGATGAACTATAGGTGATTGGTGAGACCATGGGAGGGGGAAATGGATGAACTATAGGTGATTGGAGAGACCATGGGAGGGGGAATGGATGAACTAGCAGGTGATTGGTGAGACCATGGGAGGGGGAATGGATGAACTAGCAGGTGATTGGTGAGACCATGGGAGGGGAATGGATGAACTAGCAGGTGATTGGTGAGATCATGGGAGGGGGAATGGATGAACTATAGGTGATTGGTGAAACCATGGGAGGGGGAATGGATGAACTATAGGTGATTGGTGAGACCATGGGAGGGGGAATGGATGAACTAGCAGGTGATTGGTGAGACCATGGGAGGGGGAATGGATGAACTATAGGTGATTGGTGAGACCATGGGAGGGGGAATGGATGAACTAGCAGGTGATTGGAGAGACCATGGGAGGGGGAATGGATGAACTAGCAGGTGATTGGTGAGATCATGGGAGGGGGAATGGATGAACTAGCAGGTGATTGGTGAGACCAGGGGAGGGGGAACGTACACACTTGAAGGAGATTGGTGAGTCCATGGGTGGGGGGGATGTATGAATGCAGGTGATTGGTGAGACCAGGGGAGGGGGGGATGTATGAACGCAGGTGATTGGTGAGACCAGGGGAGGGAGAATGTATGATCGCAGGTGATTGGTGAGACCATGGGAGGGGGGATGTATGAATGCAGGTGATTGGTGAGACCATGGGAGGGGGAATGGATGAACTATAGGTGATTGGTGAGACCAGGGGAGGGGGAATGGATGAACTAGCAGGTGATTGGTGAGACCATGGGAGGGGGAATGGATGAACTAGCAGGTGATTGGTGAGACCATGGGAGGGGGAATGGATGAACTATAGGTGATTGGTGAGACCATGGGAGGGGGAACGTACGAACTAGCAGGTGATTGGTGAGACCATGGGAGGGGGGAATGGATGAACTATAGGTGATTGGTGAGACCAGGGGAGGGGGAACGTACGAACTAGCAGGTGATTGGTGAGACCATGGGAGGGGGAATGGATGAACTAGCAGGTGATTGGTGAGACCATGAGAGGGGGAATGGATGAACTATAGGTGATTGGTGAGACCATGGGAGGGGGAATGGATGAATTATAGGTGATTGGTGAGACCATGGGAGGGGGGAATGGATGAACTATAGGTGATTGGTGAGACCATGGGAAGGGGGATGTATGAACGCGGGTGATTGGTGAGACCAGGGGAGGGGGGATGTATGAATGCAGGTGATTGGTGAGACCAGGGGAGGGGGGATGTATGAACGCGGGTGATTAGTGAGACCAGGAGAGGGAGACAGGTGTGAGAGGTTGGGAGGTGATAGGTAAAGAGTAAGAAGGAAGAGGGGAAGGGTACAACCTCCAGGTGATAGGTGAGACTCAGCCTCGTTCTAACCTGTCAATGCGGGTTCCTGTTCTGTAAGCAGGTCTGTGGAATTTCAGTTCATTGGTATTAACTTGTGTATTAACACAGGGTCTTTCCTTTCCAGATGGTACCATTGTTGTCACTGTTACATCAGCAAGCACACTGCCTTATATCAGTATCAGTAATAGGCCCAGCCTGTGGCCCTGTAGAGGAGGACTTCTTTGTGGTTGATGTCGGCTCCTGTGGAGCTATTGGAACAGTAAGTCTTGCTGCTCTTGGTGGGGTGGGAGATAAGGCAGAATCTTATTGAAACTGTACGGGTCTCTGCCGTTCCCAGCTGCATAGAGTGGGAGCCTGTTACCTGGGCATCATCTTCCTCTCCATATTGTACTGCCCTGGCCTGCATATCACGCAGACAGCTAGGATCAATATCCATGGTCAGCAATGGATGGCCTGTCTCTGATAACTGCCAAGTCAAAAGTAATCGCTTCCCTCAACGATGTGGTTTTACCTTCAATAGATGTGATAGTCAATGTCTGATATTTTCCTTTCAGTTGACCAAGCACATCATTGTTCATGAAAATTAGATGTTGCACTCAATAGAAAAAAGGCCACTTGACTTCCCGGTAATAACAAGGGATACTGAATCCAGGTAAGCTTTAAATTTTATGGGATTCGTACGATTTAAGTGCCGGGCCAGATTAAAAGGGTCAGGGTGTCTGGACCGGACGCGAGGGCCGATTCTGCTCCTTGCTCTACGATGTTTACTCAGCTCCGCATTGAACTGCCCAACGTTGTAACCGGGTAGCAGTCATCACCGGAATTCCCTTCCTGGGATTGAAAATGGACAAAAGGGGCTGGTGGTCTGTCACTAGCGTAAACCTTTGTCCGTAGAGGTAGTTGTGGTGAACTACATATACCTGTCTGGACACGCCCCCCCCCTGCTGACTGCTCCTGTGGCCCCTCCCACAGACCCCTGTATAAAGGCGATTGGAGGCACTGCTCCTCCCTCAGTCTCCAGGATGTTATTGATGGTGCATCAATGTAGTGGTGGAACAACTTTACACCCGATATGAGACTAAGGGCCTCTGGGTTGATCTGTGCATAGTTGAAGCAAATGCAATGAAAACATTCAGATCCATCTTTCACAGAGTGTGATAAAGCAGCTCCAATGCCATAGGGGACACACCACACGCCAGTCTGATGGGCAGAGACGGGTCATAGTAGGTGAGCAGTTCACCAGATGTTATTAGTCTCTTTGTTTCCTTGAAAGCTTCTTCACATCTTTCTGACCATTCCCACTTTGCTCCTGTAGTGCCTGTAGTACAGCTTCAGTCTTCTCTTGTGTCTTATGTAAGCCATGTTTGTCAACCATTCTATGGTTAAAGTCATTTAGATCACATTCCTTCCCCATCCTGACATTTGGTCTGAACAACAACCGAACCTCTTGACCATGTCTGCCTGCTTTTATGCATTGAGTTGCTGCCACATGATTGGCTGATTAGATATGCACATTAATAAGCAGCAGTGTCCAATAACTGAGTGTTGCTGGCATGTGATTGGCTGATTAGATATGCACATTAATGAGGAGGAGTGTCCAATAACTGAGTGTTGCTGGCATGTGATTGGCTGATTAGATATGCACATTAATGAGGAGGAGTGTCCAATAACTGCATGTATATGGGGTCACGCCAAGTGGCTGAGACAGGAGCAAGCTGGCGCAGGAGGAGGGAGAGCCAGACGGTGTCCGTCTGCTGAAGAAGTCTGCTCGGTGCCCCCACCTCTGCTTGGCTCAACCCAATCCCTGATGGCTTCAGCTCAGGGTGGGGGTTGGGGGGGAGGAGAAAAGGAACGAATGCCCGAGTTCCACCTGGCAGGTGCCTGCAACCCCTTAGTAGCTGGCAAATTCATCCCACGAGACATTCAGCCATTTGTATGTACAAGATGCCCAAATGCTGGGTGCTCACAACTGCACCCTTGGTGCTAGAAGTGGGTGCCAGTAGAATGTTTTTATTGAGATGCAGTGCTGAGTTGGTCCTTTGAGCATACCTCCCAGCAATCCCACAATTTAATCTGAGCTTAATCACAGGACAACTTACTATGCCCACTTAACCCACCAACCAATAACTCTTCGGACATTAAGAAAGGATGTGCTGGAGCTTTTGGAAAGCATCGAGTTGGATAAGTCACCAGGACCCGATGAGATGTACCCCAGGCTACTGTGGGAGGCGAGGGAGGGGATTGCTGAGCCTCTGGTGATGATCTTTGCATCATCAATGGGGACAGGAGAGGTTCCGGAGGATTGGAGGGTTGCAGATGTTGTTCCCTTATTCAAGAAAGGGAGTAGAGATAGCCCAGGAAATTATAGACCAGTGAGTCTTACTTCTGTGTTGTTAAGTTGATGGAGAAGATCCTGAGAGGCAGGATTTATGAACACTTGGAGAGGCATAATAGGATTAGGAATAGTCAGCATGGCTTTGTCAAGGGCAGGTCATGCCTTACGAGCCTGATTGAAATTTTTTAAGGATGTGACTAAACACATTGATGAAGGTAGAGCAGTAGATGTAGTGTGTATGGATTTCAGCAAGGCATTTGATAAGGTACCTCATGCAAGGCTTATTGAGAAAGTAAGGAGGCATGGGATCCAAGGGGACATTGCTTTGTGGATCCAGAACTGGCTTGCTCACAGAAAGCAAAGAATGGTTGTAGATGGGTCATATTCTGCATGGAGGTCGGTCACCAGTGGAGTGCCTCAGGGATCTGTTCTGGGACCCCTTCTCTTCGTGATTTTTTATAAATGACCTGGATGAGAAAGTGGAGGGACGGGTTAGTAAATTTGCTGTTGACACAAAGGTTGGAGATGTTGTGGATAGTATGGAGGGCTGTCAGAGGTTACAGCAGGACATTGATAGGATGCAAAACTGGGCTGAGAAGTGGCAGATGGAGTTCAACCCAAGTAAGTGTGAGGTGGTTCATTTTGGTAGATCAAATATGATGGCAGAATATAGTATTAATGGTAAGACTCTTGGCAGTGTGGAGGATCAGAGGGATCTTGGGATCTGAGTCCATAGGACACTCAAAGCTGCTAATCAGGTTGACTCTGTGGTTAAGAAGGTATACGGTGTAATGGACTTCATCAATCACGGATTGAGTTCAAGAGCTGAGAGGTAATGTTACAGCAATATAGGACCCTGGTCAGACCTCACTTGGAGTACTGTGCTCGGTTCTGGTCACCTCACTATAGGAAGGATGTGGAAGCTACAGAAAGGGTGCAGAGGAGATTTACAAGGATGTTGCCTAGATTGGGGAGCATGCCTTATGAGAATATGTTGAGTGAACTTGGCCTTTTTTCCTTGGAACGACAGAGGATGAGAGATGACCTGATAGAGGTGTATAAGATGATGAGAGGCATCAATCGTGTGGATAGTCAGAGGCTTTTTCCCAGGGCTGAAATGACTAGCATGAGAGTGCACAGTTTTAAGATGCTTGGAAGTAGGTACAGAGGAGATGTTTGGGGTAAGTTTTTTTACAGAGCGTGGTGAGTGCGTGGAATGGGCTGCTGGTGACGGTGGTGGAGGTGGATACGATAGGGTCTTTTAAGAGACTCCTGGATAGGTACATGGAGCTTAGAAAAATAGAGGGCTATAGGTAACCCTAGGTAATTTCTAAGGTAAGGACATGTTCAGCACAGCTTTGTGGGCCAAAGGGCCTGTATTGTGCTGTAGGTTTTCTATGTTTCTAAACCAGAGCACCCAGAGGAAACTCACGGGGTTACGGGGAGAACGTATAAACTCCTTACAGACAGTGTTGGGAATTGAACCTGTGTCGCTGGTACTGTAAAGCATTGTGCTAACCACTATGCTACCGTGTCGCCCCAGGGTGTTCGGGTAACATGGTGTTTCTTTGCATCATGGCTGTCTGCGGGAAGGTGAATCTCAGGGTTGTATACTGCACACGTACTTTGATAATAAATGTTCTTTGAATCTCTGAATAAGCAGCGTTTCAGAAAACATAACTCTGCCTCTCCCACCACCCCTGGCAGCACATTCTAGACACCCATCACCCTCTGTGTAAAAACCCTCCCCTGCATATCTCACTTAAACATCCCCCTCCCACCTTAAAGGCTACGCCCTCTAGTTTTTAACATTTCCATCCCGGGGAATCTGCTCACTTGTGCCTCTCAGAGTTTTATAAACTTTTATCAGCTCTCCCCTCGGCGTCCACTGGACCACAACAAACAGCACAAGCTCGTCCAACCTCTCCTCGCAACTCGTGTGCGTGTGCGGCTCACACCATCTCCCTGTGACCACGTGGGATTCCCCGGATGCCCCACTTTCCTCCCGCATCCCGACAATGTGGGGGCTTCGGTGGGGTAAATTCCCCCCCCCCCGCTGCGTGGATTTCAGGGGGGTAGCTGATGGGAATAGAATGGGATTAGCGTAGATGAGATTAAAGGGGTAGCTGATGGGAATAGAATGGGATTAGCGTAGATGAGCATAAAGGGGTAGCTGATGGTGTGAACTGGGGTCCAGAGGCCCAGCTTCCAAGCAGGTGAGGATCCTCCTGATCGACATGGCCCCCTTTACCCCTCCCCCATCCTCTCCATCTACTTATCGCCCACACACTCCTCCATTACCCCTCTCCCCAACCCCCTCCTCATTCTCGGCCCGAAACATCAACAGTGCTTCTCCCTATAGATGCCGCCTGGCCTGCTGTGTTCCACCAGCATTTTGTGTGTGTTGTTTGAATTTCCAGCATCGGCAGATTTCCTCGTGTTTGCTCCCCTCATTCTTCTGTTTTCCCAGGAATACGTACATCACCATACACTACGTTCTGTTTTCCCAGGAATACGTACATCACCATACACTACGTTCTGTTTTCCCAGGAATACGTACATCACCATACACTACGTTCTGTTTTCCCAGGAATACGTACATCACCATACACTACGTTCTGTTTTCCCAGGAATACGTACATCACCATACATTACGTTCTGTTTTCCCAGGAATACGTACATCACCATACACTACGTTCTGTTTTCCCAGGAATACGTACATCACCATACACTACGTTCTGTTTTCCCAGGAATACGTACATCACCATACACTACGTTCTGTTTTCCCAGGAATATATACATCACCATACACTACGTTCTGTTTTCCCAGGAATACGTACATCACCATACACTACATTAAGATTGACTATATATTGCCCTGCGATACCCTAAGTTTCTCCAGCATTTTGTTTATGCTTTAATACCCTTAAGGAGAACATGGCTCGTCTTATTCCTTCCTTAAGGAGCAAAGGCTACCATAATTCTCCCCTTAATCCTCAACCTTGCCAATGTTCTCTCCATAGCTGTATGGATTCCTACACAGCCACTTTCCTCCCCATCTTCTCAAACCCAGTCAAGAGCCTGCTCTCAGTGAAGAGGTTTGAGGTGAAGAACCGTTCTGGGTCACAAAGTCTGGTGAGCACTTTCTGCAGATGATGCCAAGGACCTGATTCAACCTTGATGTTCCTTTCTGACTGGCTCTGGTGTCTCCTGTCAGGTCTACTTCCACTGTGATGTAGTGGTTTGCGGCCTGCACCACTCGGACACAGCTGGTAACTCTCCAGGAGCTGCTCCCCGGCAGGATGAGAGGAGGTAAGTCGTTCTCATTGGCGTTGGCATCAAATTCCCCTCTCTGAAAGGGTCGTGGATGCAATTTCAAACATATGCCTCTGCTGGGGCTGGCGAGGTAAATTTACCTTACGCCATAAGTAATAGGAACAGAATTTAGCCATTCGGCCCATTAAGGCGGCTCCACCATTCAATCATAGCTGGTTATTTCCCTCACTACCCCATTCTCCTGCCTTCTCTCTTTAACCCTGATGCCCTGACTAACCAAGAACCTATCAGCCTCCACAGCCGTCCGTACCAATGAATTTCACAGAATCGCCACCCTCCCACTAAAGAAATTCCCCCTCCTCTGTTCTAAAGAGACATGCTGGTATTCTGAGGCAGTGCCCTCAGGTCCTAGACTCTCCCACTTTTGGAAACATCCTCTCCTTGTGCACTCCCTGACCTTCGGGGGGGGGGGGGTTAGGTCGGTGGGGAGCTGATACTTTAGACAGTTTTGGTGGGGGTGGGGGGGAAGCTTATCTGAAGTATCCTGGTGTATTGATCATACAATGGACTTGAAAGCACCGTGTACACTGACTTGTAATATTCTTTCCCTTCCCAAACCCGGCCACACAATTCACCACTCTGAAGAGTTTCACAGTGCTGTATACTGTATAAAAATACTGATTTCAGAACACGATCTCAGGGTCGGTGGTAAGTACAGTGTGGTTTGATCAGCTGTCCACTGCCCTGAGCTCAGAGCTCCCCCTCTCTAGAGATAGCAAAATGGTTTGGTGGGGTATTAGTAGTTATACTTAGGCGCTTTTGCCCTGAGCTCCTGAACCGGATGGTTCTACCGAAGTTCAAAGTAAATTTATTATCAAAGCACGTACTGTATGTGTCACCACCTGAGATTCGTTTTCTTGTGGGCATACTCAGTAAATTTATAGAATAAAAACCATAACAGAATCAATGAAAGGCCGCCCAACTACGGCGTTCAACCAGAGGGCAGAAGACAACAAACTCCGCAAATACAAAAATACTAATAATCAATAAATAAGCAACAAAATATTGAGAACATGAGATGAAGAGTCGTTGAAAATGTGTCCGTTGGTTGTGGAAACGTTTCAATGATGGGGCAAGTGAAGTTATCCTGGTTGGTTCAGGGGTTGAGAGGCATTAGCCATTCCTGAACCTGGTGGTAGGGTCCTGTGCCACCTTCCTGATGGCAGCAGTGAGAGAAGGTGGGGGTCCCTGATGATGGATGGTGTTTTCCCGTAGATGTGCTCAAAGGTGGGGTGGGCTTTACCAGTAACGTATTGACCATATCCACTACTTTTTGTAGGATATTTCAGACTCTTAGCTAAGACATTGGCTCCCAACCAGTAAGCACAAGCCTCTATACCCATTGGTCCACACTTTTGGGTCTGCCTGGATAAATAAGACAGTGTCTTCTATTGGCTGTTGTGCACCATTGGTACCCTAGTCCTGAAGGGATCTTGCTACCCTGTGTCCTGGTGAGTAGCAACCGTATTAGTTGGTGTGCTTTTGACTTCAGTTGGGCTCTGCTATCTGATTGGCTGTTATCCTTGCAGGAGCAGAATGGCCCCTCCTCTGGCCGCTGTTGTTCACTGTTGGTGCAGACATTGGCAGAACTGTTCCACTTCTCACTGTGGTCTACGTTGTCAGATCAGGACGATACTACCTATACGCTGGTGTAACTAACAAAATGCTGCTAATGTTGCCTGGCTTGTCTTTACTTGGACTTCACCAGCACCAGCTCATCTTAAGTTGAAGATGTAGGCCATCTGAGGGAAGTGGCGCTTCAGATTGAAGGATATGAACCCACGTCAACTGTCCATTTCCCTCCTTGGATGCGGACGGACCCACTAAGCTCCTCCAGCTTCTAACATCTGCAGTCCCTTCCCTCCATTTCAACTTTTAAATTTAAATGGGTTTCTTCTAGTGGTTATACCATTAAATTAACTTCTGGTTGGAAATGCTTGGTTGATCAGGAGAGTTGTATTTGTGGCACAAGGCACGTGCAACGTTAGCATGCATTTCGTGACGACTAGACTATAAGGGCAAGGATGCCATGCTGGGGCTTTCTAAGGAATTGGTTAGACTGCAGTTGGAGTGCTGTGAGAAGTTTTGGGCTCCTTATCGAAGAAAAGATCTGGCATTGGGGAGAGTTCAGATGAGGTTCATAAAAATGATTCTGAGAATGAAGGGTAATGTATGAGGAGTATTTGGTGGCTCTGGGGCATCTAGGAATATGGAAGGGGGAGAAGAGACTCTCACTGAAACCTACCAAATATTGAAAGGATAGTGGATGTGGAGAGGATGTTTCTTGCAGTGAGAGGGGGCAGGGCAGTCTAGGACCAGAGGGCACAACCTCGGAATAGTGGGTCATCTGTTTATAAGATAGATGAGGAGGGATTTCTTTAGCCCAGAGGGTGGTGAATCTGTGGAATTTATTGCCACGGATGGTTGTGGAGGACAAGTCATTGGGTGTATTTAAAGCAGAGGTTGTCAGGTTCTTGATTATTCAGGGTGTCAAAGGCTATGGGGGAGAAGGCAGGAGAATGGGGTTAAGAGGGATAATAAATCAGCCATGATAGTATAGTGGTGCAGGCTCAATGGGCTGAATGGCCTGATTCTGCTCCTATGTCCTAAGACGAGTGTGTGTTTTTAATTGCACTTTTACACTCCTGGATTTCTTTTATGCTAATCGTAAATCTCAAAAGACCAAGTTACCAGGTAGTTGGAGTGGCCCGTTCTATTATGAGAGGGAGCAGTTTGTCTCTAGCCACTGACTACATTTTCTAATAATTTTCAACATTTGAAATCCTGGTCAGACTAACTGGTATGCAGACACCATGAACGTTAATATAAAATCCATTTGTATCTCCGGAAGGTTCCAGCTGGGTCTGGAACAGGCAACTATTTGCAAAATGTGAGCCTTGTCAATTATAAACCCAGACATAAGGAAATGCACTTTAATCCATGTCTGTTAAACGCTAGTCTAAAGGTTGCCCTCAGCAGGCCTGAGATTGGTACAATTATTCTTTGCAAAGCCTAGTGCGACACTATAGCTTGTCTAATTGCCCCAGCAAGTGCAAATCCCCTGAACAAGGAAAGTGAGCTGGACTGAATACAGTAAATCTGCTCCCCTCTATCACTTCCTCACCTCCTCTCTGATCGATCTCATCTTCCTCCATCTGCCCATCACCTGCACCTCCCTTGGGATTGCCCCCCCCACCCCACTCATTGGGTTCCATGCTCCGTCTTTCCCATTATATTCCTTCATTCACAGCCCTTTATTGCCCCCACCTCTTGTTTCTCATATGTCTCCCCTCCCAACCCGATGCAATCATCCCCTTTATCTGAATCCACTTGCTTACCAACTTTTACCCTGCTGTGCCCCACCCTCTTTATAAAACCGTAAGAGCAGAATTAACCATCTCATCTTGGCTGATTTATTATCCCTCTCAACCCCACTCTTCCCTTCTCCCCGTAAGCTTTGATGCCCTTGCTAATCAAGAAACCATCAATCTCCGCTAAATATACCCGTCTTTCCTTATGCTGGCACCTTCCCTTTATCCCTTCTGAAGAACCATCTCAACTCACCGTTGACTGTCCACTTCCTTCCAGTGATTCTGCCTGACCCACTGTGTTCTCCCAGTGGCCTCTTTCTACAACCAAGTGATTCAGGTTCATCTGCAGGACCTGTGATACTCTCCGATCTCACTTTGGGGATCTTTAACGTGGAGCATTTGAGCTTTTAAAATTCATGGCACATTCGTTGCAGTGATGGGTTCCCTGTTGGTCAGAACTGGTGGTGATTTTAGATTATCGCCAGTCTGGGCAGAACCTCTAAGGTTGAGGTTAGATTCCGCCTCTACCTTGAATCTAAGGTATGGGAGATCACGACCAGGTACTGGTAAATGGGCTGATGGTAGATCATCAGCATGGGGGTACTGGGTTGAAGACCCTGTTTCTGTCCTTTGGATCTAAAATAATACTGGACAACAAAGGTTTTGCTTGCTGAATACTTGTGGGTGTATCTTATGGATTTCGGGCTGCTGATCATGAAAATCACCATGAGATTTCCCTATCATGCACCATTTTTTGAAATCACCTATATTTGTTACTTTAATTTATAATTCAATCCAGAATAACTGATACCAAGATTAAGGAAGGTACTTAGATGGTCCACAAATCAAACAGGTCATCAGTGACAGGCAATTCGAAGAACTTCTACTGGAACAGAAGAAAATCACACGGAAGGCATTCAAAGATGTTGTTGCAAATTTTCTGAGCAGCTAACTACAGACAACATGCTTCAAGCATACAACACCATGAAGTGTGTTGTGTCATTTTCTGCATTCCCACTTAGACTTCTTCCCTGCAAATCTCGGCACGGTCAGTGAGAGTGAAACACCCTGGTTTCCTTGGCTAGTAAGTCTGGAGCCCACCAAACTTGTGAGATTGAGGTGCTCTCCCACCCCAAACCACTGTTTGTGTGGATGATGTGTAATTTGCTACCATACCATAGGGGACTCAATAGTTAGGGGGTCAGACAGGTGATTCTGTGGACGCAGGAAAGAAACGCAGATGGTAGTTTGCCTCCCAGGTGCCAGGGTCCGGGATGTTTCTGATCGCATCCATGATATCCTGAAATGGGAAGGTGAACAGCCAAAGGTCGTGGTACATATTGGTACCAATGACATTGGCAGGAAGTCCTGAAAACAGACTACAGGGAGTTAGGAAGGAAGTTGAGAAGCAGGACCTCAAAGGTAGTAATCTCGGGATTACTGCCTGTGCCCACGTGACAGTGAGAATAGGAATAGAATGAAGTGGAGGATAAATGCGTGGCTGAGGGATTGGAGCAGGGGGCAGGGATTCAGATTTCTGCATCATTGGGATCTCTTTTGGGGCAGGCATGACCTGTACAAAAAGGACGGGTTGCACTTGAATCCGAGGGGGACAATATCCTGGCGCGGAGGTTTGCGAAGGCTACTGGGGAGAGTTTAAACTAGAATTGCTGGGGGGTGGGAACTGAACTGAAAAGACAGAGGAAGGGGCAGTTGGCTCACAAATAGAGAAAGCTTGTAGGCAGTGTGAGAGGGAGGATAGGCAGGTGATAGAGAAGGGATATGCTCAGACTGATGGTTTGAGATGTGTCCATTTTAATGCAAGAAGCATCATGAACAAAGCAGATGAACTTAGAGCGTGGATCAGTACTTGGAGCTATGATGTTAGCTACAGAGACAGATGGCTCAGGGGCAGGAATGGTTACTTCGAGTGCCAGTCTTTAGATGTTTCAAAGAGACAGGGAGGGAGGCAAAAGAGGTGGGGACGTGGCACTGTTGATCAAAGATAGTGTCATGGCTTACAAAAGGTTCAAGAATGTAGGTGATGAAAGAGATCTAGAAAATTATAAGGCTAGCAGGAAGGAGCTTAAGAATGAAATTAGGAGAGACAGAAGGAGTCATGAGAAGGCCTTGGTGAGCAGGATTAAGGAAATCCCCAAGGCATTCTACAAGTATGTGAAGAGCAAGAAGATAAGACGTGAGAGAATGGGATCAATCAAGTGTGACAGTGGGAAAGTGTGTATGGAACCAGAGGAGATAGCAGAGGTACTTAATGAATACTTTGCTTCAGTTTTCACTACGGAAAAGGACCTTAGTGATTGTAGTGATGTCTTGCAGCAGACTGAAAAGCTTGAGCATATAGACATTAAGAAAGAGGATGGGCTGGAGCTTTTAGAAAGCATCAATTTGGATAAGTCACCAGACTGGACAAGATATACCCCAGGCTACTGCGGGAGGGGATTGTTGATCCTCTAGCAGTGATCTTTGCATCATCAATGTGGATGGGAGAGGTTCCAGAGAATTGGAGGGTTGCAAATGTTGTTCCCTTATTCAAGAAAGGGAGTAGAGATTGCCCAGGAAATTATAGACTAGTGAGTCTTACTTCAGTGGTTGGTAAATTGATGGAGAAGATCCTGAGAGGCAGGATTTATAAACATTTGGAGAGGCATAATTTGATTAGGAATAGTCAGCATGGCTTTGTCAAAGGCAGGTTGTGCCTTACGAGCCTGATTGAATTTTTTGAGGATGTGACTAAACACATGGATGAAGGTAGAGCAGTAGATGTAGTGTGTATGGATGTCAGCAAGGCATTTGATAAAGTGTCCCATGCAAGGCTTATTAAGAAAGTAAGGAGGCATGGGATCCAAGGGGACATTGCTTTGTGGATCCAGAACTGGCTTGCCCGCAGAAGGCAAAGAATGGTTGTAGATGGGTTATATTCTGCATGGAAGCCGGTGACCAGTGGTGTGCCTAAGGGATCTGTTCTGGGACCCTTACTCTTCGTGATTTTTATAAATGACCTGGATGAGGAAGTGGGGGGATGGGTTAGTAAATTTGCTGATGACTCGAAGGTTGGGGGTGTTGTGGATAGTGCGGAGGGCTGTCAGAGGTTACAGCAGGACATTGATGGGATGCAAAACTGGGCTGAGAAGTGGCAGATGGAGTTCAACCCAAATAAGTGTGAGGTGGTTCATTTTGGTAGATCAAATATGATGGCAGAATATAGTATTAATGGTAAGACTCTTGGCAGTGTGGAGGATCAGAGGGATCTTGGGATCTGAGTCCATAGGACACTCAAAGCTGCTAATCAGGTTGACTCTGTGATTAAGAAGGTATACGGTGCATTTGCCTTCATCAATCACGGATTGAGTTCAAGAGCTGAGAGGTAATGTTGCAGCAATATAGGACCCTGGTCAGACCTCACTTGGAGTACTGTACTCGGTTCTGGTCACCTCACTACAGGAAGGACCTGGAAACCATAGAAAGGGTGCAGAGGAGATTTACAAGGATGTTGCCTGGATTGGGGAGCATGCCTTATGAGAATATGTTGAGTGAACTTGGCCTTTTCTCCTTGGAGCGACAGAGGATGAGAGGTGACCTGATAGAGGTGTATAAGATGATGAAAGGCATTGATCGTGTGGATAGTCAGAGGCTTTTCCTAGGGCTGAAATGGCTACCACGAGAAGGCACAGTTTTAAGGTGCCTGGAAGTAGGTACAGAGGAGATGTCAGGGGTAAGTTTTTTACATAGAGGGTGGTGAGTGCATGGAATGGGCTCCTGGCGATGGCGGTGGAGGCGGATACGATAGGGTCTTTTAAGGGACTCCTGGATAAGTACATGCAGTTTAGAAAAATAGAGGGCTGTGGGTAACCCGAGGTAATTTCTAAGGTAGGGACAGGTTCGGCACAGCATTGTGGGCCAAAGGGCCTGTATTGTACTATAGGTTTTCTATGTTTCTAAATTGGTGCCACGATATAACAGACAGTACACTGCATATGATTAAAAGAATTATATTTATGAATCTTAACTAAAGGGTTAGTAAAGAATAAAAAAAAGGAAAGGGCCCATTCTAATTAAACTGTCAAATGTGCACAAGTTGGAGTTCATCTTGAACTTCTCTCTCACTCTCACGCGCTGGGCCCTTGTCAGCGTGAACACCCACACCACCTTCCGAACGTCACTCACAATCCATCTTGAACAAATGGGTCTATGACTGGTTCTCCCCAGCGTCTTCTCTCTTCATCTCCTCTCGAACAAAAGCCCAAGACCAACCTATTGTCCCGCACCAAGAAAACCTCCCGCTAACTGGATGGCATACATTCCACATCGCCCCCTATCTTCAACAGTTACCCAAACAAGCTGCTCCTACAGAACTGCCGAAATTAAATACACTCGGCATAACAGTAAAATATGAACCAGGGCATCACACGAGCATGGTGAAAGGTTTCACCAGAACATTGCGGTCATGGAGAAAGGGTATCAGGGCAACTGGAATCCATCGATGCTGGCTGATTATTGTTGGACATTTACGTGAGAAGCCTCAAGCACTGAGTACAAATGAAAATCATCAACAAAACGTTTTTAGCTTAGTTGAAATATTGCAAAGCATCAGAACTGTTATGGAATTATAGGCACTGTGTTCAATAAAAGTTAATTTCTTTTTTTCTCCAAATTCCTATCTGATTATATTTGTGATTAGCTTCAAGTGGTCTATGATAAACAAAAAAAAAATGAGCAACAGTTTGGAAAAAAATTGTCCATGTAATGAGCTGGCTGTCCCAGCAAAGATCATTTCCAGTGTCCTGTCCGATCCCCGGTGGCTGGGAGTGGCTTGGGAACATGACCTGAAGTGTGAATGTTGTCTATTAAAGTTGAATGAAGTTGGGGTTGTATTACTGCTGTTACATGGTGAGTGTTTACAGCGAGCTGGTTCCTCTGCATTTTTAATGAGGCAGTGATAAGAAATAGAAATAGAGTCAGCACTGACACAGGCCCCTCAGCCCATCGAGCTTATGCCGACCAAAACACTGCTTTCATTATTCCTCCCACTTCCCATCAACTCCCCGAGATTCTGCCCCTCATCCACACACTAGAGAGTAAGTTAGTGGCCATTTGACTCACTGCCCTGCACATCTTTGGGACGTGAGAGGAATCTGGGTCTTCAGGGGGAATAAAGTTACTGGGAGAATGTGCAAACTCCATGTGCAGGCAGTGCCAGAGGTCAGCATCGAACCCAGGCCTCTGGATGGAGCCGTGAGCACAATGAGATGCAATTATTGATGTGGTCATGGCTGGAGCTTTCATCTTTCCTTCTGTTTGGGGGAGGTAGAGGTCATACTTTCTGACCTCACCGTCTACAGAAGTCACCCACGGGATCTCCAGTATCCCAGCCACGTTCCTACCGAGTGGAACTCCAATGCTGGAATGGGATCGACAGCCTGTAAGATCCCAAGGGTTCTGACGGGAGTGGAGACACGGACGATACACCTCCTTGTGGGTGAATGTGCAGGGTTACCTCAAGATTGAGAGGCTGCTATTTAAGGCTGAAATTAAACCATTTTGTTTGGGATTTGTGTCGTTGGAACTCAAAAGGCAGTGGAATAGGAGTCTTTGGGTATTTTAAGGCAGAGGTTTGTGTTGAACCATGGAGGGGAGGGAGAGGGTTGGTAGGATTTGGGAGGCAACATCTCAGCCCTCAGATACTCCCTGATCTGGTCCTGAAATAGGAACTGCGAGACCTGGATCAGACTTGCATTGATCCGGTTCTGCTTCCTGGAAATTCTCCCTCCTGCTGGCCCATATAGAACATGGAATGGTACAGCAACAGGCCCTTCGGCCCATGATGTCCATACTAACCATGACACCAATCCAGACTAATTCCAACTGCCCGCATGTCCCTGCTGTCCAAGTGCCCTTTAAGTGACGGAAAATGTTTCTATGGGGAGGCTGATCTTCAGGTGAGTGATGTGATGCAGGTGGACAACCACAATTTAAATTTATGCATTGGATGTTGACCTCCAAGAGGACCACAATCTTGTCATGGATTGTCACTCACCCATGCCAAACAGGTCAAAGGTTAGAGTCCAGATGACGAATGGCTCAGGGCTGACAACCCTGACTGGTTATGGAAACAGCAATGAAGAATCCTTCTACGTTTGAGCAGCCAAGGACAGACAGATGGAGGACCTTCATGTCTGCCCTAAGTACCAGCAGTTGTAATGGGAAGTAAGTAAGCAAGTACTAGGTGTTGACATCACTGGCAATGCCAGTGTTTATTGCCCATCCCTTAATGCCCCTGATCTTCCCTAGTCAATAAGTACCCCCTGCTTTGAGCAACACACACAAAATGCTGGAGAAACTCAGCAGGTCAAGCAGCATCTATGGAAATGAATGAACAGCCAACATTTTGGTCTGGAACTGGAATGGCTTCCGGCTTATTCAGAAGCCAGAATAATCACATCGGTTGGTTTAGACCTGTTTGTGCTGGGCAGTGTAAGAGTGGCGGAGAAAACTGGTGAACCAGTTTCAGTATCCCAGCCACTGAGCACATCTACATGAAACGCTGTGTCGGAAAGCAGCATCCATCATCAAGGACCCCTACTTCCCAGGCCGTGCTCATTTCTCACTGCTGCCATCAGGAAGGTACAGGAGCCTCAGTACTCGCACCACCAGGTTCAAGAACAGCGACTACCCCTCAACCATCAGGCTCTTGAACCAGAGGGGATAACTTCACTCACTTGCCCATCATTGAGATGTTCCCAAAACCAATTATCTTACTTTAAGGACTCTTTACCTCTTTATCTCATGTTCTCATTATTTATTGCTATTTATTTATATTTGCATTTGCACAGTTTGTTGTCTTCTGCACTCTGGTTGATCTTTCATTGATCCTATTATAGTTACTATTCTACAAATGTGCTAAGTATGCCCACAGGAAAATGAATCTTAGGGTTGTCTATGGTGACATATAAGTACTTTGAGAATAAAATTTACTTTGAACTTTTGAACATTTAATATACACATTTTAATATTTTGAATTTATATTTGGGGGTGGTGGTGGGAATTGAACTCATGTCTTTGGATTTCTGGTATCTGTGCTGTGCTTTTGCATTTTTGGTACCAAATCACCAGTAGAAACTAATTCAAGAGCAAAAGATAATCTGCTGGAGGAACTCAGCGAGTCAGGTAGATGGATGGTCCACATTTCATTAGGATTGATGCAGGGTCTCAATGTCGACCGGTCCTTGGTTTCCACAGATACTGCCTGTCCTGCTGAGTTCTTCCAGCAGCTTGCTTTAAATGCTCTAGATTCTGGCATCCATGGTCTCTGTGTCTCATAAAATGTGTGAGGGAGCTGGATTAACATCAGTGGGGATAGTCAGTGACACAAGACGCTAGGGGAGTGGGGTCACTGAGGGACAGTGTGCGGGAGTTGGATTAACGTCAGTGGGGATACAGTCAGTGACACAGGGTGCTGGGGGAGAGGGGTCACTGAGGGACGGTGTGAGGGAACTGGATTAACGTCAGTGGGGATACAGTCCGTGACACAGGGCGCTGGGGGAGAGGGGTCACTGAGGGACAGTGTGAGGGAGCAGGATTAATGTCAGTGGGGATACAGTCCGTGACATAGGGTGCTGGGGGAGGGGGGTCACTGAGGGACAGTGTGAGGGAGCTGGATTAATGTCAGTGGGGATACAGTCAGTGACACAGGGTGCTGGGGGAGAGGGGTCACTGAGGGACAGTGTGAGGGAGTTGGATTAAAGTCAGTGGGGATACAGTCAGTGACACAGGGCGCTGGGGGAGAGGGGTCACTGAGGGACAGTGTGAGGGAGTTGGATTAACGTCAGTGGGGATACAGTCAGTGACACAGGGCGCTGGGGGAGAGGGGTCACCGAGGGACAGTTGAGGGAGTTGGATTAACGTCAGTGGGGATACAGTCAGTGACACAGGGTGCTGGGGGAGAGGGGTCACTGAGGGACGGTGTGAGGGAACTGGATTAACGTCAGTGGGGATACAGTCCGTGACACAGGGCGCTGGGGGGAGAGGGGTCACTGAGGGACAGTGTGAGGGAGCAGGATTAATGTCAGTGGGGATACAGTCCGTGACACAGGGTGCTGGGGGAGAGGGGTCACTGAGGGACGGAGTGAGGGAGTTGGATTAACGTCAGTGGGGATACAGTCAGTGACACAGGGTGCTGGGGGAGAGGGGCCACTGAGGGACGGAGTGAGGGAGCTGGATTAGTGTCATTGGGGATACAGTCAGTGACACAGGGCGTTGGGGAGAGGGGTCACTGAGGGACAGTGTGAGGGAGCTGGATTAATGTCAGTGGGGATACAGTCAGTGACACAGGGTGCTGGGGGAGAGGGGTCACTGAGGGACAGTGTGAGGGAGTTGGATTAACGTCAGTGGGGATACAGTCAGTGACACAGGGCGCTGGGGGAGAGGGGTCACTGAGGGACAGTGTGAGGGAGTTGGATTAACGTCAGTGGGGATACAGTCAGTGACACAGGGCGCTGGGGGAGAGGGGTCACCGAGGGACAGTTGAGGGAGTTGGATTAACGTCAGTGGGGATACAGTCAGTGACACAGGGTGCTGGGGGAGAGGGGTTACTGAGCGACAGTGTGAGGGAGCAGGATTAATGTCAGTGGGGATACAGTCAGTGACACAGGGTGCTGGGGGAGAGGGGTCACCGAGGGACAGTTGAGGGAGTTGGATTAACGCCAGTGGGGATACAGTCAGTGACACAGGGCGCTAGGGGAGTGGGGTCACTGAGGGACAGTTGAGGGAATTGGATTAACGTCAGTGGGGATACAGTCAGTGACACAGTGCACTAGGGAGAGGGGTCACTGAGCGACAGTGAGCAGGATTAATGTCAGTGGGGATACAGTCAGTGATACAGGACGCTAGGGGAGTGGGGTCACTGAGGGACAGTGTGAGGGAATTGGATTAACGTCAGTGGGGATACAGTCCGTGACACAGGGCTGGGGGAGAGGGGTCACCGAGGGACAGTGTGAGGGAGTTGGATTAATGTCAGTGGGGATACAGTCAGTGACACAGGGTGTTGAGGGAGAGGGGCCACTGAGGGACGGAGTGAGGGAGTTGGATTAACGTCAGTGGGGATACAGTCAGTGACACAGGGTGTTGAGGGAGAGGGGCCACTGAGGGATGGAGTGAGGGAGTTGGATTAACGTCAGTGGGGATACAGTCAGTGACACAGGGTGTTGAGGGAGAGGGGCCACTGAGGGACGGAGTGAGGGAGTTGGATTAACGCCAGTTGGGATACAGTCAGTGACACAGGGTGCTGGGGGAGAGGGGTCACCGAGGGACAGTTGAGGGAGTTGGATTAACGCCAGTGGGGATACAGTCAGTGACACAGGGCTGGGGGAGAGGGGTCACCGAGGGACAAGTGAGGGAGTTGGATTAATGTCAGTGGGGATACAGTCAGTGACACAGGACACTGAGGAAGTGGGATCACAGAAGGATGCAGTGAGAGAGCTGGATTAACGCCAGTGGGGACACAGTCTGTGACTCAGAGCGCTGGGTGAGAGGGGACACAGAGGGACGATGTGAGGGAGCTGGATTAACGCCAGTTGGGACACAGTCTGTGACACAGAGCGCTGGGTGAGAGGGGTCACTGAGGGACGATGTGAGGGAGCTGGAATATTATTTGTGTGGGGTTTGAAACTCTGTACTGGAGAGCCTTACAAACCCTTTCTGCACCCTCACACTGACACCAAAGGACTGAAAATCCCCTTCGATGCCCTTGACCTTGCTTTGACTCAGAAAGCGAAGTATCTGTTACCACTTCCAACAGCCCGGTCCTCAACCATTGTCTAACACGATTCCCCATGTCTCCCGTTGACTGAGGACTCTCTGCCTGATCTGATGGCTGGGTGGGCCGGAATAATCCGGAACAGATGGCAGCCCTGAGCGATCGGTGAGCAGCAGCTGTTGAGGGTTCTGTTCTCTTGGGCATGGTGAAGCCTGCCCGCTGTTCACTGCTAATTGGCAGTAATTGTTCAAGCCCCCGCTGCCCCCATCATTGACACCATTGCAAGATAGGTAACACCAGGAGTCAGGTTACGGCCTCTGGGAGACCTTATTCACACCCTGAAAACAGGAGCATTGAGGGTTAAGGTGGGGGAGAGGGGATGAATTGGGGAAATGAGCCCTCGGTAACTGGTAATACACACAAAATGCTGGAGGAACTGAGCAGGTCAGGTAACACCTATGGAGCAGAATAAACAGTCGACGTTTCGGGCCGAGACCCTTCATCAGGACTGGGGAGAAAAGGGGAAGAAGCTAGAAGAAGTTGGTGGTGGTGGGGGGGAGGAGAACTCACTCTGTCTCCTGTAAAAGTGCCATTCCCTTTCCTCAGTTCCTTCATCTTCGCCACATCCTAGGATGAGGTTTCCATCGCAGGACGTCAGAGATGTCATCCTTCTTCAAAGAACAGGGTTTCTCTTCCTCCACCAGCATCTCCTCCATTCCCTGGACACCTGCTCTCACCCCATCTTCTCACAACCTTAACCAGGATAGAGGTTCATAAGACCATTCGGCCCATCGAGTCTGCTCCGTTAATCAATCACGGCTGATCTTTTTCTCCCCCTCCTCAACCCCATTCCACGGCTTTCTCCCCGTAACCTTTGATGCCATGTCCGATCAAGAACCTATCAGTCTCTGCCTTGAATACACCCAACGACCCGGCCTCCACAGCTGCCTGTGGTAACAAATTCCACAAATTCACCACCCTCTGGCTGAAGAAATTTCTCCACATCTCTGTCTTAAATGGACGCCCCTCTATCCTGAGGCTGTGCCTTCTTGTCGTAGACTCCCCTGCCACAGGAAACATCCTTTCCACATCTGCTTTGTCTAGACCTTTCAACATTTGATAGGTTTCAATGAGATCCACTCTTGTCCTTCTAAATTCCAGCGAGTACAGACCCAGAGCCATCAAACGTTCCTCGTATGATAACCCTTTCATTCCTAGAATCATCCTTGTGAACCTCCTCTTGACCCTCTCCAATGCCAGCACATCTCTTCTAAGATGAGGAGCCCAAAACTGTTCACAATACTCGAGGTGAGGCCTCACCAGTGCCTTATAAAGCCTCAGCATCACATCCCTGCTCTTGTATTCCAGACCTCTTGAAATGAATGCTAACATTGCATTTGTCTTCCTCACCACCGACTCGACCTGCAAGTTAACCTTTAGGTTGTTTTGCACAAGGACACCCAAGTCCCTTTGCATCTCACATTCTTGGATTTACTCCCCATTTGGAAAATATTCTGCACCTTTATTTCTACTACCAAAGTGCATGACCATGCATTTTCCAACATTGTATTTCATTTGCCACTTTCTTGCCCATTCTCCTAATTTGTCTTATGCAGCCTTCCTGTTTCCTCAACACTACCTGCCCCTCTGCCCACTTGTCCTCACCTACCACCCTATCAGCTTCCACATCATTCTCTGCTACTTCCGCCATCTTCAACAGGGCCCTACTACCACACACATCTTGACCTCCCCTCACATTCTCTGTCCTCCACAGGGATTGTTCCCTCCATGACTCCCCTGTCCATTCATCCCTCCCTGCTGGTACTTATCCAGATGTGCTACACTTGTTCATTCACCCCCTCCCTCACCTCCATTCAGGGCCCCAAACAGTCCTTCCAGGTGAGGCAACACTTCACCTGCAAATCTACCGGGGTTGCCTGTGGTATCAGGTACTCCCGATGCAATCTGCTCTGCTTTGGAGGAACCCAACATGGACATTAAGAACTTAAAGTACTGTGGTTCTACCTCATCGGCGAGTTGCTTGTTGGAGGAGAAACTGAAGGAGCTGGACTCGGCGTGGATCGTGATGCTGCCTGCGACAAAGAGGCGTCGGAGTGGGTGTGAGAAGGAGGCGTGCAATCTTGCACCTAGTGATTGCCTTGGTTGCATTCCTTGCGGTTGCAAGACCCTGTTGGACATTGGTAAAGTGGAATGCTGCAAATCTGATTCACTGCTTCATTGGCAACGGCAGGGGAGCTGCATGGTCTCGGTCATAGTAAGGACTGGGCCTCAAGCCGTGGTGACCCCTGTTTACACCCTGGAGAGTCAGTGTTCCACCAGACCATGCTGGAGTCAGTACTGCCCTCCCCAGTGTTCATTCAGCACTGTAAAAATTCACTGTGTATGTCAATGTAGCAGACCTGGCTCAGACTCTGATTCCAGTGCAACACTTCACATTTTACCAATTTAACCCCATTTGTCATTCCTTGGCCCATTTAAAGCTGATCAAGATCCACCTTCAATTTTTGATAACCCTCTTCACTGTCCACTGTCGTTAAGATGTGGGCGATCATGGTCCCATGACCATGATTGTTCTTGGAAATTTTTCTACGGAAGTGGTTTGCCATTGCCTTCTCCTGGACAGTGTCTTTCCGAGACGGGTGACCCCAGCCTTTATCAATACTCTTCAGAGATTGCCTGCCTGGCATCAATGGCCACACTACTAGGACTTGTGATCTGCGCCGGCTGCTCGTACAACCATCCACCACCTGCTCCCATGGCTCCATGTCACCCTGATTCGTGGGTGGGTGGGGGGGGGGAACGAGGCAGGTGCTACACCTTGCCTAAGGGTGACCTGCAGGCTAGCAGAGGGAAGGAGTACCTTGCACCTCCTTTGGTGGAGACGTATCTCCAACCCGACACCTTCACTGTCTACTATACTACCTATATACGTCTGGATCTTGGTGTCAAAGACAAGGAGAACAGTGACCTACTGATACCACAGCACAGTGATTACAGCGGGTCTATGACCAGTGCTGGTCCATGTAGGGAAGCACCAGGAACAGTCCTATCCATCAACTTACTCAGGCGACGACCTTTACCCTCGGTCCCTACCCGTTTGCCGGCCCGGTCCTCCCAGACAGGGAAATGATGTGGCATTCCATGCCAGTGTTCTTATCACCCACTCACCCGGGTGTCCGTCTACCGCTGAGGGCCTGCGACGTTTCTCCCTGCTGATACTGGTGGAGGGCTTCGACCCGCTGGCTCCTGCACGTCATCTAAAGATCAACGGGACCTGTGACCCTCCCCAGGGGCACATTGCTGGCACAGGCAAGGAGGACCATCACCACACCCACTCTGTTGGTAGACCCACCCGCATACCCGATGGTGATGCAGCCAGTTAGAATGCTCTCCATGGCATATCTGTAGAAATTTGCGAGTGTCTTTGGTGACGTACCAAATCTCCTCAAACTCCTAATGAAACATGGCTGCTTTCTTTGTAACCACATCAATATAGGTCCTCAGCGATGTTGACACCCAGGAACTTGGAATCGCTCACCTTTTCCGCTTCTGAGGACTCCCCTTACTCTTTCTGCAGTCCACAATCAGTTCTTTGGTCTTACTGACGTTGAGTGCAAGGTTGTACGGAGGAGAACATTCTGGTCGGCTGCATCACCATCTGGCCTGGAGGCTCCAATATCGCAAAAGGCTGCAGAGGGTCAGGGAACTCCACCATGGGCACAAACCTCCCCACCATCGAGGCACTGCCTCAAGAAAGCAGCTTAAGGAGGAGATACAGGAGCCTGAAGATCAACGGTCCATGCACCAATGAACCCCAACGCATTAGATAGATAGATAGATAGATAGATACTTTATTCATCCCCATGGGGAAATTCAACTTTTTTCCAATGTCCCATACACTTGTTGTAGCATAACTAATTACATACAATACTTAACTCAGTAAAAAAATATTATATGCATCTAAATCACTATCTCAAAAAGCATTAATAATAGCTTTTAAAAAGTTCTTAAGTCCTGGCGGTTGAATTGTAAAGCCTAATGGCATTGGGGAGTATTGACCTCTTCATCCTGTCTGAGGAGCATTGCATCGATAGTAACCTGTCGCTGAAACTGCTTCTCTGTCTCTGGATGGTGCTATGTAGAGGATGTTCAGAGTTATCCATAATTGACCGTAGCCTACTCAGCGCCCTTCGCTCAGCTACCGATGTTAAACTCTCCAGTACTTTGCCCACGACAGAGCCCGCCTTCCTTACCAGCTTATTAAGACGTGAGGCGTCCCTCTTCTTAATGCTTCCTCCCCAACATGCCACCACAAAGAAGAGGGCGCTCTCCACAACTGACCTATAGAACATCTTCAGCATCTCACTACAGACATTGAATGACGCCAACCTTCTAAGGAAGTACAGTCGACTCTGTGCCTTCCTGCACAAGGCATCTGTGTTGGCAGTCCAGTCTAGCTTCTCGTCTAACTGTACTCCCAGATACTTGTAGGTCTTAACCTGCTCCACACATTCTCCATTAATGATCACTGGCTCCATATGAGGCCTAGATCTCCTAAAGTCCACCACCATCTCCTTGGTCTTAGTGATATTGAGACGCAGGTAGTTTGAGTTGCACCATATCACAAAGTCCTGTATCAGTTTCCTATACTCCTCCTCCTGTCCATTCCTGACACACCCCACTATGGCCGTGTCATCAGCGAACTTCTGCACATGGCAGGACTCCGAGTTATATTGGAAGTCTGATGTGTACAGGGTGAACAGGACCGGAGAGAGTACGGTTCCCTGCGGCGCTCCTGTGCTGCTGACCACCGTGTCAGACCTACAGTCTCCCAACCGCACATACTGAGGTCTATCTGTCAAGTAGTCCACTATCCAATCCACCATGTGAGAGTCTACTCCCATCTCCGTTAGTTTGTGCCTTCAATCTCTTTTTGCACAGATTTGTATTTTATAGTAATTTTAAGTGTTTGTACTGTATCACTTGGATGGCAGGGTGTAATGCACCCCTTTCCTCTACTAGCCTGCAGGTCACCCTTGGGCAAGGTGTAGCACCTGCTTAGCCCCCGATCAGGGTCACGTGAAGCCATGAGGGTCAGGTGGTGAATGGTCGTACGAGCCGCCGATGCAGATCACAATCCTTGGTTATGTGACCACTGATGCCAGGCAGACAACCTCTTGTAAAGACACTGCCCAGTAGATAGCAATGGCAAACCATTTCTATAGGAAAATTTGCCAAGAATGATCATGGTCCTGGAAAGACCAAGATTGCCTACGTCATACTGACACGGCACATAAAGATGATGAGCGTATCACTGCTCCAAAACAACTGATTTCATGTCATGTAAGTCAGTGACAATAAACCCGATTCTGATTCGGGCCTTGTGCTGGGTATCAGCCGTTAATCACTGTGACAAAGTGTTTTCAATGGGTAAATGGTTCAATTTAATACCAGAGAATGTATGCAGTATACAACTTGAAATTCTTACACTTCACAGACACCCACAAAACAGAAAAACAACAAAGAAAGAATGACAGAAAACGTTAGCACCCCAAAGTCCCCCTTCCCCCTCCCATGCACAAGCAACAGCAAAGCATCAACCCCCCCCCCCACCTTCTACAGCAAAAGCTCTGATCCACCTCCCACCCACCACGCAGGCCCCAGTGACCATAATCTAGATTCCATCTGGAAAACTACTGTCCATCCCAACACTTCAACATCTCAGACTCAGACGATCCCTCTCTCACTAGCGAGGGAGAGAGATCACTCCTGTAACAAGTGAGAGGGGGAGACCAGCAGCTCGTCGTTCCAATGTTACAATCTGCCGCATTGCTTCCCTGAGCCCCCCTCCCCTCCCCCCCGACTCGAGGTCCAACAGGCTCTCACTCACCATCAAGGAGAGAGAGGGAGGGATTGCTCGAGTGCAGGGGTCATCCGCCTGCCGCGCACACTGCCTGCTGATTGGTTGTTTCTTTCAGACTCCCACGATGCTTCAGTCGGTGACATTGGCGATGACCACCCCAAAAGCACACGTCCTCCAGGCTGCAGCCGGAGATATCGCACAATATCTCACTGCACTCGCGGTGCTCTCGAGGCTAAGGCTGCTGTCGTTGGCTGGATCTACATACACTGTGGGTTCTTATTTCAGAGGTGAGGAGGGAGAATTGAGAAGCTAATTAAAATCTGCCTGGTAATGCTGATGGTGATGAACTTGACCCCAGACTGTGCAGCCTTTGACTGTTAATGCTGACAGTGGTGAACTTGGCCCCCAGACTGTGCAGCCTTTGACTGTTAATGCTGACAGTGATGAACTTGGCCCCCAGACTGTGCAGCCTTTGACTGTTAATGCTGACAGTGATGAACTTGGCCCCCAGACTGTGCAGCCTTTGACTGTTAATGCTGACAGTGATGAACTTGGCCCCCAGACTGTGCAGCCTTTGACTGTTAATGCTGACAGTGGTGAACTTGGCCCCCAGACTGTGCAGCCTTTGACTGTTAATGCTGACAGTGATGAACTTGGCCCCCAGACTGTGCAGCCTTTGACTGTTAATGCTGACAGTGGTGAACTTGGCCCCCAGACTGTGCAGCCTTTGACTGTTAATGCTGACAGTGATGAACTTGGCCCCCAGACTGTGCAGCCTTTGACTGTTAATGCTGACAGTGGTGAACTTGGCCCCCAGACTGTGCAGCCTTTGACTGTTAATGCTGACAGTGATGAACTTGGCCCCCAGACTGTGCAGCCTTTGACTGTTAATGCTGACAGTGGTGAACTTGGCCCCCAGACTGTGCAGCCTTTGACTGTTAATGCTGACAGTGATGAACTTGGCCCCCAGACTGTGCAGCCTTTGACTGTTAATGCTGACAGTGATGAACTTGGCCCCCAGACTGTGCAGCCTTTGACTGGTAATGCTGACAGTGGTGAACTTGGCCCCCAGACTGTGCAGCCTTTGACTGTTAATGCTGACAGTGGTGAACTTGACCCCAGACTGTGCAGCCTTTGACTGTTAATGCTGACAGTGGTGAACTTGGCCCCCAGACTGTGCAGCCTTTGACTGTTAATGCTGACAGTGGTGAACTTGGCCCCCAGACTGTGCAGCCTTTGACTGTTAATGCTGATGGTGGTGAACTTGACCCCAGACTGTGCAGCCTTTGACTGTTAATGCTGACAGTGGTGAACTTGGCCCCCAGACTGTGCAGCCTTTGACTGTTAATGCTGACAGTGGTGAACTTGGCCCCCAGACTGTGCAGCCTTTGACTGTTAATGCTGACAGTGGTGAACTTGGCCCCCAGACTGTGCAGCCTTTGACTGTTAATGCTGACAGTGGTGAACTTGGCCCCCAGACTGTGCAGCCTTTGACTGTTAATGCTGACAGTGGTGAACTTGGCCCCCAGACTGTGCAGCCTTTGACTGTTAATGCTGACAGTGGTGAACTTGGCCCCCAGACTGTGCAGCCTTTGACTGTTAATGCTGATGGTGGTGAACTTGACCCCAGACTGTGCAGCCTTTGACTGTTAATGCTGACAGTGGTGAACTTGGCCCCCAGACTGTGCAGCCTTTGACTGTTAATGCTGACAGTGGTGAACTTGGCCCCCAGACTGTGCAGCCTTTGACTGTTAATGCTGATGGTGGTGAACTTGACCCCAGACTGTGCAGCCTTTGACTGTTAATGCTGACAGTGGTGAACTTGGCCCCCAGACTGTGCAGCCTTTGACTGTTAATGCTGACAGTGATGAACTTGGCCCCCAGACTGTGCAGCCTTTGACTGTTAATGCTGACAGTGGTGAACTTGGCCCCAGACTGTGCAGCCTTTGACTGTTAATGCTGACAGTGATGAACTTGGCCCCCAGACTGTGCAGCCTTTGACTGTTAATGCTGACAGTGATGAACTTGGCCCCCAGACTGTGCAGCCTTTGACTGGTAATGCTGATGGTGATGAACTTGGCCCCCAGACTGTGCAGCCTTTGACTGTTAATGCTGATGGTGATGAACTTGGCCCCCAGACTGTGCAGCCTTTGACTGTTAATGCTGATGGTGATGAACTTGGCCCCCAGACTGTGCAGCCTTTGACTGTTAATGCTGACAGTGATGAACTTGGCCCCCAGACTGTGCAGCCTTTGACTGTTAATGCTGACAGTGATGAACTTGGCCCCCAGACTGTGCAGCCTTTGACTGTTAATGCTGACAGTGATGAACTTGGCCCCCAGACTGTGCAGCCTTTGACTGGTAATGCTGATGGTGATGAACTTGGCCCCCAGACTGTGCAGCCTTTGACTATTAATGCTGACAGTGATGAACTTGACCCCAGACTGTTCAGCCTTTGACTGTTAATGCTGATGGTGATGAACTTGGCCCCCAGACTGTGCAGCCTTTGACTGTTAATGCTGACAGTGATGAACTTGGCCCCCAGACTGTGCAGCCTTTGACTGTTAATGCTGACAGTGGTGAACTTGGCCCCCAGACTGTGCAGCCTTTGACTGTTAATGCTGACAGTGATGAACTTGGCCCCCAGACTGTGCAGCCTTTGACTGTTAATGCTGACAGTGGTGAACTTGGCCCCCAGACTGTGCAGCCTTTGACTGTTAATGCTGACAGTGATGAACTTGGCCCCCAGACTGTGCAGCCTTTGACTGTTAATGCTGACAGTGGTGAACTTGGCCCCCAGACTGTGCAGCCTTTGACTGTTAATGCTGATGGTGATGAACTTGGCCCCCAGACTGTGCAGCCTTTGACTGTTAATGCTGACAGTGATGAACTTGGCCCCCAGACTGTGCAGCCTTTGACTGTTAATGCTGACAGTGATGAACTTGGCCCCCAGACTGTGCAGCCTTTGACTGTTAATGCTGACAGTGATGAACTTGACCCCAGACTGTGCAGCCTTTGACTGTTAATGCTGACAGTGATGAACTTGGCCCCCAGACTGTGCAGCCTTTGACTGTTAATGCTGACAGTGATGAACTTGGCCCCCAGACTGTGCAGCCTTTGACTGTTAATGCTGACAGTGATGAACTTGACCCCCAGACTGTGCAGCCTTTGACTGTTAATGCTGATGGTGATGAACTTGACCCCAGACTGTGCAGCCTTTGACTGTTAATGCTGACAGTGATGAACTTGGCCCCCAGACTGTGCAGCCTTTGACTGTTAATGCTGACAGTGATGAACTTGGCCCCCAGACTGTGCAGCCTTTGACTGTTAATGCTGACAGTGATGAACTTGACCCCCAGACTGTGCAGCCTTTGACTGTTAATGCTGACAGTGATGAACTTGACCCCAGACTGTGCAGCCTTTGACTGTTAATGCTGACAGTGATGAACTTGGCCCCCAGACTGTGCAGCCTTTGACTGTTAATGCTGACAGTGATGAACTTGGCCCCCAGACTGTGCAGCCTTTGACTGTTAATGCTGACAGTGATGAACTTGACCCCCAGACTGTGCAGCCTTTGACTGTTAATGCTGATGGTGATGAACTTGACCCCCAGACTGTGCAGCCTTTGACTGTTAATGCTGATGGTGATGAACTTGACCCCCAGACTGTGCAGCCTTTGACTGTTAATGCTGACAGTGATGAACTTGACCCCAGACTGTGCAGCCTTTGACTGTTAATGCCTACAGTGATGAACTTGACCCCAGACTGTGCAGCCTTTGACTGTTAATGCTGATGGTGATGAACTTGGCCCCCAGACTGTGCAGCCTTTGACTGTTAATGCTGACAGTGATGAACTTGGCCCCCAGACTGTGCAGCCTTTGACTGTTAATGCTGACAGTGGTGAACTTGGCCCCCAGACTGTGCAGCATTTGACTGTTAATGCTGATGGTGATGAACTTGACCCCAGACTGTGCTGCCTTTGACTGTTAATGCTGATGGTGATGAACTTGGCCCCCAGACTGTTCAGCCTTTGACTGTTAATGCTGATGGTGATGAACTTGGCCCCCAGACTGTGCAGCCTTTGACTGTTAATGCTGACAGTGGTGAACTTGGCCCCCAGACTGTGCAGACTCCTTTTGTTTTTTCTCAAAACTGTTTGCAGCTTTGAAACTACGAACCTGTCCCTCTCCCCGTTCTCTCTTCTCCTCCTCCCCTGTCGGGCGGGAGATACAAAAGTTCAAGGACACAAACCACCAGACTCAAAGTTCAAAAGATTCAAAGTACATTTATTATCAAAGTATGTGTGCAGCATACAACCCTGAGATTTGTCCTCCCACAGACAGCCACGAGGCAGAGAAACACCGTGGAACACACACAAAATAATGGAGGAACTAACCCTTATGAAGCCTGCTGAATTCCTCCAGCCAGCACGTCGTGTGTGTTGCTCGGATTTCCAGCATCTCGTTTGTGATTGGAACACCATGGAACCCGTTCATAGAAAACATCAACTCCTACCCCAACACGCGAAAAAAAAACAAATTGCACAAACAAGAAACAAAAAATGAGTGAAAAGCACAGAGTATAAAACGCCAAACCACAAAGTCATTGAAAGACTCCAGGCATATGCAAGGACAACACCCTAGCTTACTGACATCAAAACTTTGAACAGCCCTCTCGTACACAAAAGATGAAGCCTTGATCTCCTAGTCTCCCTCATTTTAGGTCTCAGCACTGTGACAAAGTGTTTTCAATGAGTCAGTGGTTCAATTTAATATCAGAGAACGTACACAGTATACGACCTGAAATTCTCACTCTTCACAGACATCCACGAAACGGAAAAACAAAACCTGGAATCAGAATTGGATCAGGTTTGTTATCACTGGCATATTTGTGAAACTTGTTGTTTTGCAGGGCACAGTCCAGTGCAGGACATAAAAATTACTGTAGTCCCTCCTTTGGTCGGGGTCAACCGTGGATGTTACGTCCAAACTGTCAGAATCTGAATATCACCAGCATATGTCGTGAAACTTGTTGCCTTTGTGGCAACAGTACATTGCAATTTGTAATAATAGAGAAAAAACTGAATTACAGTAGATATATATATAATAAATAGTAAAAAAAAAACAGAAAAAAGTAGTGAGGTAGTGTTCATGGATTCAATATCCATTCAGAAATCAGGTGGCAGAGGGGAAGAAGCTGTTCCTGAATCATTGAGTGTTTGCCTTCAGACTCCCGTACCTTCCCCCTGATGGTAGCAATGAGAAAAGGGCGTGTCATGGGTGATGGGGGTCCTTAATGATGGACGTCCCCTTTTTGAGGCATCGCTCCTTGAAGATGTCCAGGATACGACGGAGGCTGGTGCCCATGATGGAGCTGACTGAGTTTACAACTCCCTGCAGCTGATTTTGATCCAGTGTAGTAGCCCTCCATACTAGATGGTGAGGTAGCTAGTTCGAATGCTGTCCACGGCACATCTGTAGAAACTTGTGAGTGTCTAAGGTGACATGTTAAATCTCCTCAAACTCCTAATGAATGCAGCCTCTGTTGTGCCTTCTGTCTAGCTGCATAGGTATGTTGGGCCCAGGTGAGATTCTCAGAGATGTTGATGGTCAGAAACTTGAAATTGCACACTCTATCTACTCCTAATCCCTTGCTGAGGACTGGTGTGTGTTCCCTTGTCTTACACACATAAGCCAATTTGCAAGCCAGGCCAGTACAATGGGGAGAGCAAGCTGTTGCCCACGAGGCAAGCTCCCCCTCTCCACGCAGCGGATGAACCTAACAGAACAGCAGCAACCATTACAGTTTGGCACCGGTCAGCACTGAACTTAACATGGGACTGTCTTAGGAACTCCAGCTCCAGAATTTTCCCTCGGGGTTTACTCCCAAAGCCTTCCCCATGAGTGGGTGTAGCCACAAGGCAGCAGAAGTTTGAGATCAGAGTTTTCCTCCTAGATAAGCTGCTGACCATGTCTGATGAGCCCCATCTGCCTGGTAACCCGCCTTTGCCCCTTCTCCTGTCAGTAGAAACAGTTCCTCTGGGCTTAGTAGCTAAGCCAGACGTGAAAGCCAGGAGATAGATTTGGTTGCCAGGGGCTATTTGAAACGCTCTGCATTGGGAGCATTTACTAGGTAGTGGCAACATTAAGGAACCTAAATATAACTACAACTTACAAATAAAATAGTGTAAAAGATAAATAGTGAGGTCGTGTTCATGGACCATCCAGAAATCTGATTGCAGAGGGGAAGAAGCTGTCCTGAAAATGTTGACTGTAACAATATATTCTCCACTCTGTTCTCCTTCTCACTATCTCAGCAAACTTACATGGGGAATGATACAGCCCAGTCCCTCTCAGGCCACCACTGAACACACTTACAAGGTGGGGCTGCTTCAAGAAAGCAGCATCCATCATCAAGGACCCCCACCATCCAGGTCATGCTCTCTTCTCACTGTCATCGGGCAGGAGGTACAGAAACCTTAGGTCCCACACCACCAGGTTCAGGAACAAACATCAGGTCCTGAACTGGTGTGGATAATTTCACTCACCTCAACTCTGAACTGATTTTATGACCTACAGAAGCACATTCAAGCACAACTCTCGAGTGTTATTTGTATCTGCACAGTTTGTCTTCTTTTGCACATCAGTTGTTTGTCAGTCTTTGCCTGTTTATGTACAGTTTTCATAAAAATTCTATTGTGTTTCTTCTTTCCAGTAAAAGCCTGCAAGAAAATGAATCTCAGGGTTGTATATGGTGACCTATATCTGTCTGTATGGCCGGCAATGTCAACAAGACAAGGGAAATGGTTATCAACTTCAGGAGAACTTGCACCACCCATAACCCCCTTTGCATCAGTGGAAACTACGAGCAGTTTCAAACTCCTCGGGGTACACAGTTTGCACGACCTCTCATGGCCCCAGAACACATTCTCCATAATCGGGGAAGCTCACCAACGTCTCTGCTCCCTGAGGAGGCTGAAGGGAGCTGGGCTTTGCACATCCATACTCACATCATTCTACAGATTCTAACAAGCTGCATCACTGCTTGGTACGGAAACAGGACAGGAGGACTCCACAACTCCCCGTGACCACGTGGGTTTCCTCCGGGTGCTCCGGTTTTCTCACACAGTCCAAATCGTACCAGTTGACAGGCCAATTGGTCACTGTGAATTGTTCCATAATTAGGCTAGGGTTAAGTCGGGGGATGGGCCTCAAAGGCTGGAAGGGCCTATTCCTCGCTGTATCTCAATATTAATGATAACTAAACTGCCTAATGCATCACTGGCAGCAGCCTACCACCCCAATTCCCCCTCCCCAAAAGACAACCCTTGGGAGAACATCAGACTCAATTCGAGTGACTGCATTACTACTAGTTGCTGTACCAAGCTGTGATGCAAAGCTTTCCATGTGTACTGATAAAAGTTGGCGAGGCTCGACGGGGACACGTCAGGTTTCCAGGTCATCGTGGGACAGTAGCAGTGTTGGTGAGAGAGGGAAAAGAGTGGGAGGGTAAACGTGAGTGTAAAAAGAGGGCGGAAAAGAACAAGGAGAACACAAGAGTTGGGAAGGCAGAAAAAAAAATTAAGAGTTGGTGAACAAGAATAAGAAAAAGAAAGAGCATCTTATGAGAGAAGAAGAGAGAGGTGGATGAAAATCAAGAGGTGTGGAGGGGAGAGGGGGAGAAAAGAGGGATGAGAGAGGTAGATGGGGAGGAAAGAGGGATAGAAGAGGTAGAAAGAGGGAGAGGTGAGAGAGGGACAGATGCAGAAAGACAGGGACAGAGACGAGCAGTGACTGAGGGAAAGAGAGAAGGCTTCATTGTGAGAGTTCATTGTGAAAACAACCATCTCCAATTACCCAGTTTGTCAGCAGATGTTTAATTGTGGATTTAATTAAGAAATCTCTTCATCACCCTCACAGGCAGGTTTCCTTACCTGGTGTAAACACAGACATATATTTATATCCTCCCCTCCCCGCTTCCTCTATTCCCCACTCTGGGCTTTTACCTCTCCTTACCTGCCCCAGGGTCCCCACTTCCTTCCCTTTCTCCTGTGGACCACCCTCCTCTCCTACCAGATTCCTTCCTCTCCAGCCCTTGACCTTTCCCACCCATCTGGATTCACCTGTCACCTTCCAGCTCCCCTCCCCCCCCCCCCCCCCCCCCCCCGCACCTTCTCATTCTGGCCCCTTCCTTTCCAGTCCTGAAGAAGGGTCTCAGCCCGAAACATTGACTGTTTATGCATTTCAACAGATGCTGCCTGGCCTGCTGAGTTCCTCCAGCACTTTGTGCGTTTTGCTGAAGATTTATACAGTCTACATACATGGACAAAGACTTCTTCCCTAAAATAACGCTCAGAGTATGGGAGCACAGGGGGCGAACTCCTTGTTGACTGCTCATCGACGCAGTTAAGGTCTCCGAACACTGTCCCACTTGTAATGGGAGTAACTTTTTGAATGTTAGTTTTGTTCTATTCTTTGTTAATTATGTAATTAAAATCATGTATGTGGATAAAAAGAACAAATTTGATTCATGGTGGAGCTCTCTCTACAACCTGGGGTCCACGGACCCCTCTCTTGGTGGTACTGGTTACTAACTTACTTACTGCCCTTTACACAGCTGGTGTTTAGGGCAGCAAAGAGGGTCGCCCATCACTGAGGCTGTTCTTTCTTCAATGTGTCAGCAGCTGGGTTTTCACCACTGTCAGTCACGCAGATCCCGGGTGGAGACTCGGGAATACCGTCACACTCAGATGTAGAAGGATTCTTCACTGCTGTTTCCGTAGCAGTTTTGTTTTACCAGTCAGCCCTGAGCTGAACCCCTGAACCTGAAGGACTGGTGGGCCACCGAGTCTGGCCTTTACCCTTTGACCTGTTTGGCATGGGTGACCCCCCCAAAAGCCAGAGCACTAGGCCCTGACTCCAGCCAACATGGCCCTCCAGGTCATTGAGGCACGTAAACTCCAAACCCTACGACAAGATTGTGGCCCTCTTGGAGGCATGCTATTGATCCACGGCATAAAAATGGTTGGGAACCTCTGTTCTGCACTGACTTGTCACACACACCCAGGTCAGGCTTTGCATGGAGGTTGTGTCACTTAGGAAATCTGCTGGCTGGTTGGGTTATGGATCCCAGGCCATCAGGCAGTAGAGGATTCTGCCCAAACTGACTGAGTGCCCTTCTCCCAGACTGCGTTCGTGCCTGGCTAACCCTAGAGAAGGCACACGTGGTATCCACAGGTATAATGGAGGATTTATGAGAATGGAGGATGTCACAGGGGCTTAATTAAGTTCTGGATGAAGTATGACCATGTTGTAATCTGAAAAATAAAGTCCTGGCTCCAGTCCTCATTCCGGACAAGATGGCGCCAGCGAACAGCAGTCCCTGGGTCAACATCTTCCAGGTACCTCACAAAAATGTCTTTTTTACTTCTTTTATGCCTGTCTTTCACCTCAAATGTGTTTCTGGGACTGGTAGAGCCTGTGATTTACGGTTTGGAGATCGACTGAGGGATCTATCCCTTTGCTGTTTCCGAGAAGATTCCAGGAAGTAAGTGCGTACACAGATAGCCTCGATGCAAAGAAACTTCAAGGTGGGGCCAAAACAGATGTTTGACTCCATCTCACTGATTAAAGTGTCCATTAATCACCAAGAAAGATTGAGGCATCGAGGTGAATGCAGAAGGTGAGTGGGAGTTCAGCGCTGACTACCTTGCTTTTGATCGTTACCAGGGAAGGAATCTATAAGGGGCCTATCGCCGTGTGGCTCACTGTGGCCGGTGGGTCGATCTCTGCTCGTGCAGTGTCCTTCTCTTTTGATGAACATTGGTGATATTGGAGGATCCTATTGTGGTTCTTCATTTATGGATTGGGCTGTAGACTTATCCAGACTTATAGTTTTTATATTCTGTGTTTTTAATCAATCGTTCCTTTTCCATTTTGTTGTGTGAGGAGAGGACATTTGGGCGTTGATGTTCCCTTGTGTTCTGTTAGTTTTGTTTTGTGGGGGGGCGGGGTTGTTTTTTGGGGGTCGATGTTCCTGGACCGGGTTCTGTGGGGAAGGGGGTTGATGCTCGGGAGGCTGTTCGTTTTGTGCGGGGGAGCTGGGTTTGTTGTTCCTCTCTGAACCACTTTCATGATCTTTCTTTGTTTCGAGGCTATCCAGAGAAGATGAATTTCAGGGTTGTATATGGATACTTGCCTTGATAGTAAATGAACCTTTGAAGCTGTGGCTGGTAGTCGTTTGAATGGTGGCATATTGAAGAATTGCAGTCATGTGATGCTCTAATCACTGAATAATCCTTTGAAAACAAATCCACAAAAAACACTGTTAAGGCGCAAACTGAAACTCCCTCTACACTGTCCCATCACACACTCCCAGGGTCAGACACAGGGTGAAGCTCCCTCTACACTGTCCCAACACACACTCCCAGGGTCAGACACAGAGTGAAGCTCCCTCTACACTGTCCCATCACACACTCCCGGGGTCAGACACAGAGTGAAGCTCCCTCTACACCGTCCCATCACACACTCCCGGGGTCAGACACAGAGTGAATCTCCCTCTACACCGTCCCATCACACACTCCCAGGGTCAGACACAGAGTGAAGCTCCCTCCACACTGTCCCATCACACACTCCCAGGGTCAGACACAGAGTGAAGCTCCCTCCACACTGTCCCATCACACACTCCCAGGGTCAGACACAGAGTGAAGCTCCCTCTACACTGTCCCATCACACACTCCCAGGGTCAGACACAGAGTGAAGCTCCCTCTACACCGTCCCATCACACACTCCCAAAGTCAAAGTGGACTTTGTGGTCATCTGCAGAAGTCCATGTCTGCAAACTTGCTTGGAGCAGCATCACATAGCATCAGCTGAGCAGCATTCACAAGAAAAACATAATTTAACGTACATTCTGCGGATTTTTATTGGAAGGATACACAATTAGAACCAAAAATATCCAGTTTAGAAGGTCACAAAAGTCAGAAGGTCTCTGGCTGGGCACATCCGATCTTTGAACACCTACAAAACGTTATTGGGAGGGGAGGGAGCTGCAGCCCGAGTGCCCTGAGGCTCTAACGTTACAGGTTAGTGTGGGTCGTTCCGGAAGGTTCATATATCACAGACACAGCAACACGGGAGCTGTTAGTGTCCCGGAGAGCCGGTGCTTGAAGTCCTCGGTCTATCAATCTGTGGCTGGGTCAGGGCTCCTTCCCCGCGGGCAGCCGTGCAAGAGTGGAAACTCCGTAGTGTGAGAGACCAGAGAGTGTGTAGCTAGGTCGGGGAGAGTCAGGCACAGTCGTGATCGTGGGGGTTTGAGTGTGCAAGCATCAGAGTGTGGCGTAGAGGGCTGGCGGTGAGGAAGTGTGAACAGTGGCGCTTGCTAGCTCGCGTGTTGTCCCGAGAGTGTGAGTGTGCACGCGTGTCAACCCGCCAGTGAGTACCGAGGGACCGCGTGTAAAGTGTGCATGGTGTGAGCGTGCAAGGAAAGTAAGTGTGCAGGGTTAGTGAGTGTCCGGAGGGGTGGGGCGCGATGGTGGGTTCCCGATCCGGCCGGGACTCGGGAGGGGGAGGCGGTGGGTCCGGGCGGGGAGGCAAGTTCTCAGTGGAGGAACTCTACGGCCTCAACACCAACAAGAAGCCCAGGTCGGTGGGACCGCCGGTCCGGCTGCCGAAGGACCGAGGGCCCGGCCTCACGGATGACTACCCGGTTACCGAGGAAGCCAGGGCAGCCTGGGAGAAGCAGAAGCTGGAGACCTTCCTCCGGGAATGCCGCATCTCGCTGGCCGACACGGTGTCCCAGCAGACCGGCATGGTCTACAGGTGAGGTGGAGGCACCCAGTTTGGGATTCCCTTTCCCGTCCCTCCCTCTGCTCCTCAATCCTTCCTCCCTTCAGAAACATCCCCCTCCATCTCCCTCAACCTCACCTCCTTCTCTCAACCTCACCCACTCAACCGCACCTCCCTCCCTCAGCGTCAACTTCTCTCACCTCATCCTCACCTTCCTCAATCTCACCTCCTTCCCTCAGCCTTACCTTCTGAACCTCAACCTCACCTTCCTCACCTCCTTCCCGCAACCTCACTTTCCTCCCTTAACCTCACCTCCTTCCCTCAACCTTACCTTCCTCACCTCATTCCCTCAACCTCACTTTCCTCCCTTAACCTCACCTCCTTCCCCCAACCTTACCTTCTGAACCTCAACCTCACCTTCCTCACCTCCTTCCCGCAACCTCACTTTCCTCCCTTAACCTCACTTTCCTCCCTTAACCTCACCTCCTTCCCTCAACCTTACCTTCCTCACCTCATTCCCTCAACCTCACTTTCCTCCCTTAACCTCACCTCCTTCCCTCAACCTTACCTTCCTCACCTCATTCCCTCAACCTCACTTTCCTCCCTTAACCTCACCTTCCCTCAACCTTACCTTCTGAACCTCAACCTCACTCACCTTCCTCAGCCTCAATCTCACCTCATCCCCCAACCTCAACTTCACCTCTCTCACCTCATCCTCCTCTCTGCCAACCTCAACCTCAAACTCATCTTCATCTCAGCTTCACCTCCCTCAACCTCTCCTCCCTCAAATTCAGTTTTACCTTTCACCTCTTGGCTCCCTCACTTCCCTCAACCTTATCTCCCTCTACCTCATTTTCCACCTCACTTTCCTCAATCTCATCTTCCACCTCAACCCCACCTCAACTTCATGTCCCTCAACCTCAACTTACTCGACAGTGACCTCACCTCAACATCCCTCAATCTCAAATCACTCACCTCACCTACTCCCCTCCTCAACCTCATCTACTCCCCTCCTCTAACTCACCTTACCCCCATTACCCCTGTTCATCCCCAACTTCACTTACCATGCCCTTCTCAGCCCCACCTTCTACCCCTTCAACATTCTCCTCCCTCCTTCCAGAGCCCCTATCCCCTACCCTTGCTCTGGAATATCCTCCTTCCTGCACTTCTCTCAATCCACCTCCACATTTAAGTTTTGAGGTACAACCCTCCATTAAAGCCTCCTACCCCCACACCCCCATCTGTGTTCATCTCCCCTCTCGGTAACTGCCTTCATTAATAATTATTTTGCTCTGTTTACTGATAAATATTCTGTGTGTTTTCTGGACCTATGTGTCTGTGGCCTTGCTGCAAATTATTCATTGTTACCTGTTGTGAGGATCACTAGCAAACTCGTGCAGGAATCTCTTCGGCAATTCAGACTAAAGACTTGTGACATAATTTAATTAGAAAAACTAACAGTAGCTCAGGCAAACTCTGCAGAATCTCGATGAGAAATCACTAGCGATACTCAGAAGAACTCGGCCTGATTTTCAGCCACAATGACCCAACAGAGGGAGGTTGGCAAGCCCCCCACCCCCCACCGAAATACACCCTGGAGCATGTAGAGATTCTGGACACTGTGCTAATTAAATAAAAGTGATAAGCACATAGCACATACAAGATGGCAAGCACGTGTATGTGTATGTGTACTTTGCCATGCAAAGTAAACGTCCAGATCGGGAGGCCATCAAGGCTGCAGAACTCTGCAGTCCGCTACAATACAGCTTGCCTTCTGTTGAGTGAACACTGGGGGGCAGCACTGACTCGAGGCTGGACGACATGTCACACCTCCCACCGGTGGAACCCACTGACTCTATCCTGGCGGCTGTAAGCAGGCGACACCGCGGCTTGAGGCCTACGACCAAGCTCCCCCGCCATCCGCCGGTGTGATCGGCCTCGTCACTTTTATTGCAGGAGAGAACAAGGTCAGTGACTCACAGACTTGGCCTAACTTCTTCATGCTGGGTGTAGGGTGGCACAGTGAGTAGAGTTGCTGCCTCACAGTCCCAGAGACGTGGATTCAGTTCGATCCCGCCTTCCCACCCCTCAGCCATCAGGCTCCTGAACCAGTGTGGATAACTTCACTCACCTCGACTCTGAACCCATTCCACTCCATAAGGACTCGATGAGTCGAGTGGCCCCATTCTGCTCCTGTGCCTCATGGGCTTATGGACTGTGCGGCCGTGGCCTGCGAGCATCAGGCTCCTGGACGGGCGGCCGCAGTGCATTGGCTTAATGGCTATGGATTCACTTCCGTGGACTCTGCGGTCCATGTTCTGCATCTTGTTTCTTATTGTTTGCACGATTTGTTCTCTTTTGTTTCCCGGTCTTTGTTATTTGGGTTTTTTAAAAATGGGTTCTATTATGTTTCTTTGTTTTGTGGCTGCCCGCAAGCAGACAAATCTCAAGGTTTTGTACAGTGTACAGAGTTGGACGATAAATGTACTTTGAACTTCGAAAGGGTACAGCAAAGATTTACCAGGATGTTGCCTGAACCTCGGGGTGGGGTGGGGGGGGCTTGAGTTACAAGGAGAGGTTGTGTGGACTGACTCTGGGATGCAGGGATGAGCGGGGAGCCTAACTGTTTGTTACACATAAAACCAACAAGATTTGCGGATGGCACCAAGATTGGGGTGTAGTCGACAGCCGGGAAGACTGTCGTGGTTTTGCAACGGAGTCTGGTCCAGCTGAAAAAATGGGCTGAAGAATGTCAGATGGAATTCAATGCAGCCAGGTGTGAAGTGTTGCACGTCAATAGGACCAAACAGGGAACAGCGGGGCACTGAGGAGTGTGGTGGAACAAAGGGATCTGGGAATACAGATCCATAATTCATTGAAAGTGGTGTCTCGGGTAGATAGGGTCATAAAGAAAGCTTTTGGCTCATTGGCCTTCAGGTTGAGTACAGGAGATGGGATGTTATGTTGAAGTTATACGAGACGTTGGTGAGGCCTAATTTGGAGTATTGTGCGCAGTCACGGTCACCTGCCTAGAGGAAAGACGTAGATAAGGTTGAAAGAGTACAGAGAACATTTACAAGGACGTAACTGGAAGACTGAGGGAAGATTTCAAAGGTGCAAATGTCCATTTATTATCAAAGCATGTATCTGTATACAACCCTGAAATTTGTGTTCTCCAGAGAGCCATGAAACAAAGAACAAGAAAGTTGTTCAGAGAGAAACAACAAACTCACCCCCCCGTACAAAAGAGAACAGCAAACTAATAATCAACCCCCAAAACCCCCCTCTCCCACACAGGAACATCAACCCCCAAACAACGCAACAAAAAGGAAAAGGAACGGGCGATTAAAAAAAAAACACACAGAATATGAAATGTCCACAGTCCATAAACAGCAGTACCACGATACCATCCTACGATATCGGCGACTTCCATCGAGAGAGAAGGCTACCGCACGAGTCAGAGAGGCTTACTCACCTGCCACAGCAATAGTCCTTCTCAGGCAGTGATCACAAGGCAAGCGGTCGGCGCTGTAATTCTCGCTCACCTCATACATTCCCCACGATGTCTCAATCTTGCTCGACGCTTAAATCAGCTAAATGGACGCTTTAAATGGCGAAATGGAGTCAAACATCGACCCGCGCCCTGACTCAAAAGTTTCTTCGCATCAAGGCCAGCTCGCTTCCCAGAAAACGTGGACCCGTATGGGTCCCAGTAATGCCTGCCTTTTTGTTGGCTTTGTGGAACAGTCCATGTTCCAAGTCTGTACCGGTATCCGTCCCCCTCTTTTCCTTCACTACATTGGCACTGCCTCCTGCACACATGCTGAGCTAGTTGACTTAATTAACTTTGAGTCCAAATTTTACCTATCTGGGGCCCATGGCTACTCCTCGAGTTTGTAGAAAGTGGGAGGAGCTGAAGGAAAACTGGGTGAGGGTGAGGATCAGTTCCGCCAGATGGAGGAGGGTGGTGTTGGAGGGGAACTGATACCACAGATGCTACCTGAGCTGCTGAGGTCCCCCTATAGTTTGTGTGGTTCGTGGACCCGGCCCACCTCTCCCGGAAGGCTGGTCTGCCCGCTGTCATTCTCTCTGTCAACCTGACAGGGTGTATCGGGAAAACCTTTACGGGATTCTGGATGTGTTTGGACACAGACCCTTTCACTTTGGAAGAGGGGTGCATCAGGAGTGACTCGTGTCCAGCCACACCTGCTTGTGATGAATTTCCCTTTACACCAGGAGCTCCCAACCTTCTCTACGTCATGAACCAATACCATTCAGGAACGAGTCCATGGGCCCCAGGTTGGGAACCCCGACTATCCCACAGCCACGGAGCCCTGCTGTCCTGGTCACTCTCTCCCCTCCCTGCTCCGATCGAGCAGAAGATACGAAAGCTTGAGAAGATGTACCTCCTGGCTCAAGGTTATCTTCTCACCTCTTAGACCATAAGGCATAGAAGCAGATTCCACATTCCATCATCCAGGCTGATTTATTATCCCTCTCCACCAGTCTCCTGCCTTCTCCCTGTAACCTTTGATGCCCTGACTAATCAACAACCTATCAAACTCTGCTTTAAATATACCCAATGTCTTGGCCTCCAAAGCCGTCTGTGGCAATGAATTCCACAGATTGACCAGCATCTGGCTAAAGCAGTGGTTCCCAACATGGGGGGTTCATGGACCCCCCCCCCACCTCAGTTAATGATAAGGCTCCATGGCATAAAAAGGGTTATAAACCCCTGGGTTAAAGAAATTCCTCTTCATCTCTGTTCTAAAGGATGCCCCTCTGTTCTGAGGCTGTAGCCTCTGGTCTTAGGCTCCCCCACCATAGGAAACGTCCTCTCCACATCCACTCTGTTAAGGCCTTTCAACATTTGTTTCGATGAGATCCTCCCCCTCATTCTTCTAAACTCCCGCGAGTACGGGCCCAGAGCCGTTAACTGCTCCTCCTAGGTTAACCCTTTCATTCCTGGGATCATTCTCATGAACTTCCTGTGGGCCTTCTCCAATGGCACCTCTTGACTGGATTTCTTATACAATCAAGATCTGCCAGTCTATCTCGATATGGCCCCTGCATTTTATTTGTCTGCCTTCACTGCACTTTGTCTGTAAGTGTAACACTCCATTCTGCATTCTGTCTCCTCGTTTACTACTCTGGTATATTCTTTGTTAGGGAAGATCTGTCTGGATGGCACGCAGGGGAAGCTTTTCACTCTATCTCAGTATCTGCAACAACTACTAGGCCCTCATATTACAACCGAGTCTCCCGTTGATCCTGGCAACATTTACAAAATATTCAATGTCTTTCTTTTTACAGGAACCTGGGGAAATCAGGTCTTAGAGTGTCTTGTCTGGGTATTGGTGAGTACATGACCATCCTTACATGGAACTAAGTCGGCCTGTGCATTCGTGTGTCTCGGGCAGCAGAGTGCTTAGCACAAAGCTTCACATTCCCGGCGACCCGGGTTCAATTCCCGCTGCTGTCGGTCAGGAGTTTGTACGTTCTCCCTGTGACCACGCGGATTTCCTCCGGGGGCTCTGGTTTCCTCCCACGGTCCAAAGACGTCCGGGTTAGGGTTAGTAAGTTGTGGGCATACTCTGTTGGTGCAGGAAGCGGGGAGACACCTATAGGCTGCCCCCAGCAAAACCCTCAGAGTGACTGTTGTCTGGGTATTGGGTGAGTACATGACCATCCTTGTACAGAACAAGGTGCACCTGGGGGTGTGCATGTGTCTTGGGCAGTGTAGTGGTTAGTGTAACCTCATCTGGGTTCACTACAGACTTATGAGGGGTATAGATAGGGTAAATGCAAGCAGGCTTTTTCCACTGAGGTTGCGAAGGACACAACCAGAGGTCATGGGTTAAAGGTGAAAGGTGAAAAGTTTAAGCAGAACATGAGGGAAATCTTCTTCACTCGGAGTGTGGAACGAGCTGCCAGCGCAAGTGGTGCACGTGAGCTTGATTTCAACGTTTCAGAGAAGTTTGGATAGGTACATGGATGGTCGGGGTGTGGAGAGCCGTGGTCTGGTGCAGGTCAATGGGAGTAGGCACTTTAAATGGTTCAGCACAGACTAGAAGGGCTGAAGGGCTGTACTTTTTTGTGGCTATCTATCGGAACAAAATAATTGTTACCTCGGAACCAATGCAGCAGAAAAATTACACGAAACATCAGAATCAGGTTTAATATCACCGGTATATGTCATTAAATTTCTTGTCTTTGTGGCAGCAGCACAATGCAATATATAGCCCTGCACTGTTTTGTGTACTTTCTGTAGTCCTGTGCAGGTCTGTAGTCTAGTCTAGTTTTTATATTGTTTTACGTAGTCAGTGTAGCCTTGCGCTGTCTCACATAGTCTAGTGTAGTTTTGTGTTGTTTCATGCAGCACCATGGTCCTGGAGGAACGTTGTTTTGTTTTTACTGTGTACTGTACCAGCAGTTTATAGTCAAAATGACAATAACAGTACTGAACTACAGTAAGTATTTAGATATATTAAATAGATTAAATAAGCAGTGCAAAAATAGAAATAAAAAAGTAGTGAGGTAGTGTTCTTGGGTTCAATGTCCAGTCAGAAATCAGATGGCAGAGGGGAAGAAGCTGTTCCTGAATCATTCAGTATGACACTTCAGGCTCCTGTACCTCCTCCCTGATGGTATCAATGAAAACAAGGCATGCCCTGGGTGCTGGGGGTCTTAATGATGGATGTCGCCTTTTTAAGGCATCACTCTTTGAAGATGTCCTGGATACTACGGAGGTTAGAGCCCATGATGGAACTGACTGAGTTTACAACTCTCTGCAGCTTATTTCGATCCTGTGCAGTAGTAAGGAACACAATAAATTTGAATACAGAAGATAGTTTATATACTGATGCACCATCAATAACTCACTCTGAGACGTAAGAAGCGAGATATCGGCTTTTATTGACTGGAAGAATGAACAACACTACATCCTGGAGAATGAGGCCGGGCTCAGGCCTCAATCGCCTTTATACAGGGGTCTGTGGGAGGAGCCACAGGAGCAGTCCAGACAGGTATATGTAGTTCACCACATATACTTAGACTGGATGTCCATGATGCTGGGCTGTACACAAGGGGACCGACAGGAAATGATAAAGTAGTGGTGGTTGGGAGTGTGGAGGTATTGATCAGCCTGTCCAACTCTCTGTAGTGTCTGTCTCGATCACTTCCTCAGGCAGTGTGATGACATTGTGTGATGACAATGTGTGATGACATTGCCCCTCAGGTTCCTCCTGTATCGTTCCCCCTCCACCCTGTATCGTTCCCCCTCCTCCTGTATCGTTCCCCCTCCACCCTGTATCGTTCCCCCTCCTCCTGTATCGTTCCCCCTCCACCTCATTGTGATCTTGCACTGCATCGTCTGCCTGCAATGCACTCTTTCAACAGTCGTTACCCTTTATTCTGCATGGTTATTGCTTTCCCTTGTTCTACCTCGAAGCACTGTGTCACGATCTGATCTGCATGTACAGTACGCAAGACCGGTCCATCTCGATACATGTGGCGATAGTCAAGCAGTACAACACATCCTGAGGAAAGAGAATGTGTGTATTCACTCTGTATGTCCCTCGTGATTCCTTACCCCTCTGTAAGGTCACCCTCACTCTTCTGTGCCCCAAGGACTGAAGTCCTTGCCCTCCCAATCTCTCCCTGTAGTCCCTCAAATCCTGGCAACATTTTTCCATTTTTCTGCACCCTTAATGGCAACTTTCCTGCAGCAGGGTGACCAAAACCGAGCACAACACTCCGAGTGTGGTCTCACTTACACCCACAACGTAACCTCCCAGCCCCTGTACTCAATGCCCTGACTGGTGAAGGTCTTTTACTGAGATACAGTGCAGAATAGGCCCTACTGGGCCATCGAGCCACGCCACCCAACAATCCCCCGATTTAATCCGAGCCTAATTTCAGGAACATTAGCAATGACCAATTAACCTACCGACCAGTACTTCTTTGGACTGTAGGATGAAACCGGAGCACCCGGAGGAAATCCACATGGTTCCTGGGAGAACGGACAGGCAGTGGCGGAAATTGAACCTGGGTCACCTGTGCTGTAAAATATTGCTAACCATTACACTTCTGTAAAGTCCTCTCCTCACCACCCTGTCAACATGTGACGCTACTTCCATCGGGAGAGCAAGGGGAGAGGGTCGCTGAAGGTGGGGCTGAGGGGCTAACGGAGAAGCTGGGAGGGGAAGGAACTGGGCTGGTGTTGGGAGGAGTGGGGCGGCATTGGGAGGAGTGGGCTGGTGTTGGGAGGAGTGGGGTGGCATTGGGGGGAGTGGGCTGGTGTTGGGGGGAGTGGGGTGGTGTTGGGAGGAGTGGGCTGGTGTTGGGAGGAGTGGGGCAGCATTGGGGGGAGTGGGCTGGTGTTGGGAGGAGTGGGGTGGCATTGGGGGGAGTGGGCTGGTGTTGGGGGGAGTGGGCTGGTGTTGGGGGAGTGGGCTGGTGTTGGGGGAGTGGGCTGGTGTTGGGGGAGTGGGCTGGTGTTGGGGGGAGTGGGCTGGTGTTGGGGGGAGTGGGCTGGTGTTGGGGGAGTGGGCTGGTGTTGGGGGGAGTGGGCTGGTGTTGGGGGGAGTGGGCTGGTGTTGGGAGGAGTGGGCTGGTGTTGGGGGGAGTGGGCTGGTGTTGGGGGGAGTGGGGTGGCGTTGGGAGGAGTGGGCTGGTGTTGGGGGGAGTGGGCTGGTGTTGGGGGGAGTGGGCTGGTGTTGGGGGGAGTGGGCTGGTGTTGGGGGGAGTGGGCTGGTGTTGGGAGGAGTGGGCTGGTGTTGGGAGGAGTGGGCTGGCGTTGGGAGGAGTGGGGTGGCATTGGGAGGAGTGGGCTGGCATTGGGAGGAGTGGGCTGGCGTTGGGGGGAGTGGGCTGGCGTTGGGAGGAGTGGGGTGGCGTTGGGAGGAGTGGGCTGGTGTTGGGGGGAGTGGGGCAGCATTGGGGGGAGTGGGCTGGTGTTGGGGGGAGTGGGCTGGTGTTGGGAGGAGTGGGCTGGTGTTGGGAGGAGTGGGCTGGTGTTGGGAGGAGTGGGGTGGCGTTGGGAGGAGTGGGCTGGTGTTGGGGGGAGTGGGGCAGCATTGGGGGGAGTGGGCTGGTGTTGGGGGGAGTGGGCTGGTGTTGGGAGGAGTGGGCTGGCGTTGGGAGGAGTGGGCTGTGTTGGGGGGAGTGGGCTGGTGTTGGGGGGAGTGGGGTGGTGTTGGGGGGAGTGGGCTGTGTTGGGAGGAGTGGGGTGGTGTTGGGGGGAGTGGGCTGTGTTGGGAGGAGTGGGCTGGTGTTGGGGGGAGTGGGCTGGTGTTGGGGGGAGTGGGCTGGTGTTGGGAGGAGTGGGCTGTGTTGGGAGGAGTGGGGTGGCGTTGGGAGGAGTGGGGCAGCATTGGGAGGAGTGGGGTGGTGTTGGGGGGAGTGGGCTGGTGTTGGGAGGAGTGGGGTGGCATTGGGGGGAGTGGGGTGGCATTGGGGGGAGTGGGCTGGTGTTGGGGGGAGTGGGGCAGCATTGGGGGGAGTGGGCTGGTGTTGGGGGGAGTGGGCTGGTGTTGGGGGGAGTGGGCTGGTGTTGGGAGGAGTGGGCTGGTGTTGGGGGGAGTGGGCTGTGTTGGGAGGAGTGGGCTGTGTTGGGAGGAGTGGCTGGTGTTGGGAGGAGTGGGCTGGTGTTGGGGGAGTGGGCTGTGTTGGGGGGAGTGGGCTGGTGTTGGGAGGAGTGGGCTGGTGTTGGGAGGAGTGGCTGGTGTTGGGGGGAGTGGGCTGGTGTTGGGAGGAGTGGGCTGGTGTTGGGGGGAGTGGGCTGGTGTTGGGGGGAGTGGGCTGTGTTGGGAGGAGTGGCTGGCGTTGGGAGGAGTGGGCTGTGTTGGGGGGAGTGGGCTGGCGTTGGGGGGAGTGGGCTGGTGTTGGGGGGAGTGGGCTGGTGTTGGGAGGAGTGGCTGGTGTTGGGGGGAGTGGGCTGGTGTTGGGAGGAGTGGGCTGGTGTTGGGGGGAGTGGGGTGGTGTTGGGAGGAGTGGGGTGGCGTTGGGAGGAGTGGGCTGGTGTTGGGGGGAGTGGGCTGGTGTTGGGAGGAGTGGGCTGGTGTTGGGGGGAGTGGGCTGGTGTTGGGGGGAGTGGGCTGGTGTTGGGAGGAGTGGGCTGTGTTGGGGGGAGTGGGCTGGTGTTGGGGGGAGTGGGCTGTGTTGGGAGGAGTGGGGTGGCGTTGGGAGGAGTGGGCTGGTGTTGGGAGGAGTGGGGTGGTGTTGGGAGGAGTGGGCTGGTGTTGGGGGGAGTGGGCTGGTGTTGGGAGGAGTGGGCTGGTGTTGGGGGGAGTGGGCTGGTGTTGGGAGGAGTGGGGTGGTGTTGGGGGGAGTGGGCTGGTGTTGGGGGGAGTGGGGTGGTGTTGGGAGGAGTGGGCTGGTGTTGGGAGGAGTGGGGTGGTGTTGGGGGGAGTGGGCTGGTGTTGGGAGGAGTGGGCTGTGTTGGGAGGAGTGGGCTGGTGTTGGGAGGAGTGGGCTGTGTTGGGGGGAGTGGGCTGGTGTTGGGGGAGTGGGCTGGTGTTGGGAGGGGTGGGCTGGTGTTGGGAGGAGTGGGGTGGCGTTGGGGGGAGTGGGCTGGTGTTGGGGGGAGTGGGCTGGTGTTGGGAGGAGTGGGCTGGTGTTGGGGGAGTGGGCTGGTGTTGGGAGGGGTGGGCTGGTGTTGGGAGGAGTGGGGTGGCGTTGGGGGGAGTGGGCTGGTGTTGGGGGGAGTGGGCTGGTGTTGGGAGGAGTGGGGTGGTGTTGGGGGGAGTGGGCTGGTGTTGGGAGGAGTGGGCTGTGTTGGGAGGAGTGGGCTGGTGTTGGGGGAGTGGGCTGGTGTTGGGAGGGGTGGGCTGGCGTTGGGAGGAGTGGGCTGTGTTGGGGGGAGTGGGCTGGTGTTGGGGGAGTGGGCTGGTGTTGGGAGGGGTGGGCTGGTGTTGGGAGGAGTGGGGTGGCGTTGGGGGGAGTGGGCTGGTGTTGGGGGGAGTGGGCTGGTGTTGGGAGGAGTGGGGTGGCGTTGGGGGGAGTGGGCTGGTGTTGGGGGGAGTGGGCTGGTGTTGGGAGGAGTGGGGTGGTGTTGGGAGGAGTGGGGTGGCGTTGGGGGGAGTGGGGCAGCATTGGGAGGAGTGGGGTGGTGTTGGGAGGAGTGGGGTGGCGTTGGGAGGAGTGGGCTGGTGTTGGGGGGAGTGGGGCAGCATTGGGGGGAGTGGGCTGGTGTTGGGGGGAGTGGGCTGGTGTTGGGGGGAGTGGGCTGGCGTTGGGAGGAGTGGGCTGGCGTTGGGAGGAGTGGGCTGGTGTTGGGGGGAGTGGGCTGGTGTTGGGGGAGTGGGCTGGTGTTGGGGGGAGTGGGGCAGCATTGGGAGGAGTGGGGTGGTGTTGGGAGGAGTGGGGTGGCGTTGGGAGGAGTGGGCTGGTGTTGGGGGGAGTGGGGCAGCATTGGGGGGAGTGGGCTGGTGTTGGGGGGAGTGGGCTGGTGTTGGGGGGAGTGGGCTGGCGTTGGGAGGAGTGGGCTGGCGTTGGGAGGAGTGGGCTGGCGTTGGGGGGAGTGGGCTGGTGTTGGGGGGAGTGGGGCAGCATTGGGAGGAGTGGGGCGGTGTTGGGAGGAGTGGGGTGGCGTTGGGAGGAGTGGGCTGGTGTTGGGGGGAGTGGGGCAGCATTGGGGGGAGTGGGCTGGTGTTGGGGGGAGTGGGCTGGCGTTGGGAGGAGTGGGCTGGCGTTGGGGGGAGTGGGCTGGCGTTGGGGGGAGTGGGCTGGTGTTGGGGGGAGTGGGGCAGCATTGGGGGGGAGTGGGCTGGTGTTGGGGGGAGTGGGCTGGCGTTGGGGGGAGTGGGCTGGTGTTGGGGGGAGTGGGCTGGTGTTGGGAGGAGTGGGGTGGCGTTGGGAGGAGTGGGCTGGCGTTGGGAGGAGTGGGCTGGCGTTGGGAGGAGTGGGCTGGTGTTGGGGGGAGTGGGCTGGTGTTGGGGGGAGTGGGGCAGCATTGGGGGGAGTGGGCTGGTGTTGGGGGGAGTGGGCTGGCGTTGGGGGGAGTGGGCTGGTGTTGGGGGGAGTGGGCTGGTGTTGGGAGGAGTGGGCTGGTGTTGGGGGGAGTGGGGCAGCATTGGGGGGAGTGGGCTGGTGTTGGGGGGAGTGGGCTGGCGTTGGGAGGAGTGGGCTGGCGTTGGGAGGAGTGGGCTGGCGTTGGGAGGAGTGGGCTGGTGTTGGGGGGAGTGGGGCAGCATTGGGGGGAGTGGGCTGGTGTTGGGGGGAGTGGGGTGGCGTTGGGAGGAGTGGGGTGGCGTTGGGAGGAGTGGGCTGGTGTTGGGAGGAGTGGGCTGGTGTTGGGGGGAGTGGGCTGGCGTTGGGAGGAGTGGGCTGGCGTTGGGAGGAGTGGGCTGGCGTTGGGAGGAGTGGGCTGGTGTTGGGGGGAGTGGGCTGGTGTTGGGGGAGTGGGCTGGTGTTGGGGGGAGTGGGCTGGTGTTGGGGGGAGTGGGCTGGTGTTGGGGGGAGTGGGCTGGTGTTGGGGGGAGTGGGCTGGTGTTGGGGGAGTGGGCTGGTGTTGGGGGGAGTGGGCTGGTGTTGGGGGGAGTGGGCTGGCGTTGGGGGGAGTGGGCTGGTGTTGGGGGGAGTGGGCTGGTGTTGGGAGGAGTGGGCTGGTGTTGGGGGGAGTGGGGCAGCATTGGGGGGAGTGGGCTGGTGTTGGGGGGAGTGGGCTGGCGTTGGGAGGAGTGGGCTGGCGTTGGGAGGAGTGGGCTGGCGTTGGGAGGAGTGGGCTGGTGTTGGGGGGAGTGGGGCAGCATTGGGGGGAGTGGGCTGGTGTTGGGGGGAGTGGGCTGGCGTTGGGAGGAGTGGGCTGGCGTTGGGAGGAGTGGGGTGGCGTTGGGAGGAGTGGGCTGGTGTTGGGAGGAGTGGGCTGGTGTTGGGGGGAGTGGGCTGGCGTTGGGAGGAGTGGGCTGGCGTTGGGAGGAGTGGGCTGGCGTTGGGAGGAGTGGGCTGGTGTTGGGGGGAGTGGGCTGGTGTTGGGGGAGTGGGCTGGTGTTGGGGGGAGTGGGGCAGCATTGGGAGGAGTGGGGCAGCATTGGGAGGAGTGGGCTGGTGTTGGGGGGAGTGGGCTGGTGTTGGGGGGAGTGGGCTGGCGTTGGGAGGAGTGGGCTGGTGTTGGGGGGAGTGGGCTGGTGTTGGGGGAGTGGGCTGGTGTTGGGAGGAGTGGGGCGGCATTGGGAGGAGTGGGGCGGCATTGGGAGGAGTGGGGCGGCGTTGGGAGGAGTGGGCTGGTGTTGGGGGGAGTGGGCTGGTGTTGGGAGGAGTGGGCTGGTGTTGGGAGGAGTGGGCTGGTGTTGGGAGGAGTGGGGTGGTGTTGGGAGGAGTGGGCTGGTGTTGGGGGGAGTGGGCTGGTGTTGGGAGGAGTGGGCTGGTGTTGGGAGGAGTGGGCTGGTGTTGGGAGGAGTGGGCTGGTGTTGGGGGGAGTGGGCTGGTGTTGGGAGGAGTGGGGTGGTGTTGGGGGGAGTGGGCTGGTGTTGGGGGGAGTGGGCTGGTGTTGGGAGGAGTGGGCTGTGTTGGGAGGAGTGGGCTGGTGTTGGGGGGAGTGGGCTGGTGTTGGGAGGAGTGGGCTGGTGTTGGGAGGAGTGGGCTGGTGTTGGGGGGAGTGGGCTGGTGTTGGGAGGAGTGGGCTGGTGTTGGGAGGAGTGGGGTGGTGTTGGGGGGAGTGGGCTGGTGTTGGGAGGAGTGGGCTGGTGTTGGGAGGAGTGGGCTGGTGTTGGGGGGAGTGGGCTGGTGTTGGGAGGAGTGGGCTGGTGTTGGGAGGAGTGGGGCAGCATTGGGGGGAGTGGGCTGGTGTTGGGGGGAGTGGGCTGGTGTTGGGAGGAGTGGGCTGGTGTTGGGAGGAGTGGGCTGGTGTTGGGAGGAGTGGGCTGGTGTTGGGAGGAGTGGGCTGGTGTTGGGGGGAGTGGGCTGGTGTTGGGAGGAGTGGGGTGGTGTTGGGGGGAGTGGGCTGGTGTTGGGAGGAGTGGGGTGGTGTTGGGAGGAGTGGGCTGGTGTTGGGAGGAGTGGGCTGGTGTTGGGAGGAGTGGGCTGGTGTTGGGGGGAGTGGGGTGGTGTTGGGAGGAGTGGGCTGGTGTTGGGAGGAGTGGGGTGGTGTTGGGAGGAGTGGGCTGGTGTTGGGAGGAGTGGGGTGGTGTTGGGAGGAGTGGGCTGGTGTTGGGAGGAGTGGGCTGGTGTTGGGAGGAGTGGGGTGGCGTTGGGGGGAGTGGGCTGGCGTTGGGGGGAGTGGGGTGGCATTGGGGGGAGTGGGCTGGTGTTGGGAGGAGTGGGGTGGCATTGGGGGGAGTGGGCTGGTGTTGGGGGGAGTGGGCTGGTGTTGGGAGGAGTGGGCTGGTGTTGGGAGGAGTGGGGTGGCATTGGGGGGAGTGGGCTGGTGTTGGGGGGAGTGGGCTGGTGTTGGGGGAGTGGGCTGGTGTTGGGAGGAGTGGGCTGGTGTTTGGAGGAGTGGGCTGGTGTTGGGAGGAGTGGGGTGGTGTTGGGAGGAGTGGGCTGGTGTTGGGAGGAGTGGGGTGGCATTGGGGGGAGTGGGCTGGTGTTGGGAGAAGTGGGCTGGTGTTGGGAGGAGTGGGGCAGCATTGGGGGGAGTGGAAATCTCTGGCCTTGGTTCGGTACCAATGAGAGGCAGGACCTCACTGGCCGTTCTTTTTCTGTTCACAGGAAGCTGGGTGACCATTGGCTCCCAGGTTTCGGAAGAGGTGAGTGGTCCACAGGTTCCCTTGGCAAAAGGCCTCTCTTGCACTCCTAGAGGAATAGGAATAAGGAAAGGCAGGTATTTCCCTCCTGGACGTACCACTCCTGATCCCAGCCACTGCTCTATCCTCATTCCACGTGACACCCTCCCTGTCTCCTGCCTGGCTTTGCCACAAGTGCTACCACACTCTGAGCTCGAGCTGACAAAGAACATCTTCTACTCTACGCACTACACGCTGGAGGAACAAGGCAGGTCAGGCAGCATCGAGTGGAATAAGCAGTCGATGCTTTGGGCCGAGACCCTCCATCAGGACTGGAAAGTCATTCCCCTCCATGGACGCTGCCTGACCTGACGAGTTCCTCCAGCGTTTTGTGTGTGTTGCTCAAGATTTCCAGCAACTGTGGAACTCGTATTTTCCTTTAGTTCAGACCGTAGGATAGGAGCTCCCATGACCCCACACCAGCTGAGTGTTACTGAGAAATAATCTCTTGTTGCTTTTGCTAACCCCCCTCCCTCGCACATTTGCTGTTCCGAGTATATCTCCCAGTTACCTGGTCTCAGGTGATCCGACTTCCTCACACATCCCAATGACACAAGACCATAAGATTAGGAGCAGAATTAGGCCATTTGGCCCTTCAAATCTGCTCTGTCATTTCATCATGGCTGGTCCATTTTCCCTCTCAGCCCCAGTCTCCCCGTATCCCTTCATACCTGACTGATCAAGAATCTATCAAGCTCTGCCTTAAATGTACCCAATTACTTGACGTGCACGGCCGCCTGTGACATCAAATTCCACAGATTCATTACTTTCTGGCTAAAGAAATCCCTCCTGAACTCCATTCTAAATGGACATCCCTCTATTGTGAGGCTGTGTCCTCCAGTTAGACTCCCCCACCATGGGAAACGTCCTCTCCACATCCACTCTATCTGTGTCCTCTGGTCCTAGACTCCCCCACCATGGGAAATGTCCTCTCCACATCCACTCTATCTGTGTCCTCTGGTCCTAGACTCCCCCACCATGGGAAACATCCTCTCCACATCCACTCTATCTGTGTCCTCTGGTCCTAGACTCCCCCTCCATAGGAAACGTCCTCTCCACATCCACTCTATCTGTGTCCTCTGGTCCTAGACTCCCCCACCATGGGAAACATCCTCTCCACATCCACTCTATCTGTGTCCTCTGGTCCTAGACTCCCCCACCATGGGAAACATCCTCTCCACATCCACTCTATCTGTGTCCTCTGGTCCTAGACTCCCCCACCATGGGAAACGTCCTCTCCACATCCACTCTATCTGTGTCCTCTGGTCCTAGACTCCCCCACCATGGGAAACGTCCTCTCCACATCCACTCTATCTGTGTCCTCTGGTCCTAGACTCCCCCACCATGGGAAACGTCCTCTCCACATCCACTCTATCTGTGTCCTCTGGTCCTAGACTCCCCCACCATGGGAAACGTCCTCTCCACATCCACTCTATCTGTGTCCTCTGGTCCTAGACTCCCCCACCATGGGAAACGTCCTCTCCACATCCACTCTATCTGTGTCCTCTGGTCCTAGACTCCCCCACCATGGGAAACGTCCTCTCCACATCCACTCTATCTGTGTCCTCTGGTCCTAGACTCCCCCACCATGGGAAACATCCTCTCCACATCCATTCTATTGAGGCCTTTCAGCATTCAATAGGTTTCAACAAGATCCCCATAATTCTTCTGAACTCCAGTGAACCGTCAAACGCTCCTCACATGCGGGGCGGTTGGGTTAATCAGCCACTGTAAATTATCCCTGAGTGTGTGGGTGAGGAATCTGGGGGGAATTGAGAAGGAATAGGTTACAGGAATCATGGGAATGCTGTGGGATAGTCTTGAAAGGCCAGATGGCATATAATAAATAATGAGGAGAGGTTGGGAGCTGCGCCTCACTACTAGGCCTCATGGTGGATTTTTACTTGATTATTGAGGGTGTTGGTGCCTGATTTTTCTTCACACCCCCATCTTACCAAATAGACCACCATGGTTATCCAATGGGGCCAACTCTAAGCCAGAGGTATATTGGTAACGTAATTACCCACATTTAATTAACCCATATGATTAAATGGGAGGGGGATTTGAAGGGCAGGCAAGGGAGCATAAACTGGGGAGGAAGCAAATTGATCTTCTGGGGCTAGCATGGACCCAGTGGGCTGAATGGTCTCCTTCCCTGTAGAATTGGGTTTAAGTCCATCACCAGGGATGTAGACTGACACTTCCAGTGCTGATGAATTGGATGTTTGACCAGCACCCAAGGGAAAATGAAGGAGATCCCACAGCAGATACTCAAAGCAGAACGAGGTAGCAACCTCTCAAATTTCCCAGCCTGACAACCTCTGGGATCTTGCTGTGCATCGCTCACTCAGTCTGTGATCAAACCTCGTCCCACAGGTTGCCGAGGACATCCTGACCGTAGCCTACGAGAGTGGCATCAACCTGTTCGATACCTCCGAGGTCTACGCTTCGGGCAAGTAAGCTATGTTCCTGTCCCAACATCTTCCTGGGAGGGGTGGGGGGTGTGATTCAGTCTGACAACACCTCGCATGTCATTTGTGATCGTTAGACGTGGGTTATGACCACAGGAAAAATGGCTGGAGTCACTTAGCACTTCCGTGCAAGGACATCATCAATCAAACGTGCAAAAATTAGTGAAAATAAAACTGCTGATATTTACAAAAAGATACCTCAACAGAAAACTCAATAATAGCATCATACTATTTTATCCAGTGTGAACTGCTGGCACTCTCCTACCACTGGGAGCAATGAGACCCATTTATTAGGCACCAGGACATACTGTCTTCAATTACCCACAAAGTTAACTTAAAACTGCACACGAGGTAGAATATGGTACACTTTACAATGGAGTTACAATCATATTACAAAATAAACAGAAGTATCTACCTTAAATGCAGTACATTTGGCCCTCCTTATCTGTGGGGGATCGGTTCCGGGACCCCCTGCGGATACCAAAAAACGCGGATGCTCAAGTCGGTGGACTTTAGGACCCGGCAGAGATCCAGAACTTATTTAACCTGTCTCAGTGCGGTGGTCTTTAGGACCCGGTGGAGCTCCGGACCTTATTTAACCTGGCTCAGTGCGGTGGTCTTTAGGACCCGGCAGAGATCCAGAACTTATTTAACCTGGCTCAGTGCGGTGGTCTTTAGGACCCGGTGGAGCTCCGGACCTTATTTAACCTGGCTGGCTCAGTGCGGTGGTCTTTAGGATCTGGCGGAGCTTGGGACCCACCACCCGCAGTTTTTCTGTTCTGGAAAATGATCACATTTGAAAATAAAGTGGAAATAATAAAGCGATCGGAAAGAGGTGAAACGCCATTGGTCATTGGAAAAGCATTAGGCTACAGTCGGTCAACGATCAGAACAATTTTAACGGATAAAGTGAGAATAATGGAGCATGTGAAAGGCCCTGCCCCGGTGAAAGCTACAATTATTACTAAGCAACGCAGTTGGTTTAGTTATAGAAATACATATGTTTAAGTGTTTTATATGCATAGAAAGGTAAAATATATACTATGTACTAAGACAAACGTTTGACTAACTGACGCTAAATAATACTGGATGTAGCTGTTCCAACTGAGAGAACTTCCGTTTTTTTTCGATCCCAATCCACGGTAACCTATGCACATCTTCCCATATATTTTAAATCATCTCTAGATTACTTATAATACCTAATACAATGTAAATGCTATGTAAATAATTGTTATACTGTATTGTTTAGGGAATAATGACAAGAAAAGAAGTCTGTACATGCTCAAACAACAAGTGCTGGAGAGAGTACTTCCGGGTTTTCCCAGTCTGCGAATCCGCGCATGCGGAACCCGCGGATAAGGAGGGCTGACTGTATACAAACATATACACATTTACACATCCTTATTACTAAAGAAATGGAATATTCTGCCGTGTATGGCGGGAAAGGCACCACAAAGCCAAACCGAGCTCACCAGCTCACTCTCAACCCATTATGACAATTTACTAAGCGGGAAGACTTTAAAGTGCGTACACTCAGCACAGTGACCCAGCAGAATGACAAGAATGTGTGGGGGGGTGTGTGTGTGTGTGTAAATAGTGTGTTTAGTGAGCGATCTCTGTCACAGTGATTAAGGCCCCCAGCTCCAGATGGTAAGACCCAGAAGCCTATAACTCTAGGCCCCTGATCCCATACCATCCTCTCCTGGGAATCACCCCTCACACCTGAAATAGAAACGGACAACACTGCCAATTCTCACCAGTTCAAGCGGCATCTGCTGAGGGAGAAACTGAGTTGAGAATCAGGGCTAAAAGGTTTATAATAAGTAACAAGCTGAGCAGAGAGGAGAGGCTGGGAGTTAAGCCTCACTACTAGGCCTCCAGCATTTGTCACAACTGAGAGCTGAGGAAGAAGGTAGTCTTAAATTTGTAAGAACACATGAAAACAGGAGGAGGAGGAGACCATTCAGCCCTTCAAGCCTGCCCTGCTATTCCATGGCTGGTCAGCCCCAGGGTTCATCTCTTCGGTGCCAGTTCTCCATCGCCCTCAATGCCCTGAGCTTTCAAAAATCTATCCATCTCCTCTTTAATTCCCATTCTCCCCCAATGATCTGGCCTCCACAACTCACAGGGGTGGCAAATCTATGGCATACAAGCGCAAAAATTCTGTTGGCACACGGCATGCAGTTCCACCCTCAATTCTTTAAACCCCCACCCATAATAAAAAGATACATAATGATTATCTTTACTGCCAAATGATCTTTCACACCTGAGAACGGTGAATTGTCTCACACCGACTCGGTGCCAGCTACACAGTTACGAGAAGACGTGAGGTTGGAAGATACGTTTTGAAAACCTCAATTTTTAATCTTTTGGATAGTAAATAGTGACAATAACAATACTATTAAGAAATGAATAACTAATTTATTTATTGAGATACAGCGTGAAACAGGTCCTTACGGCCCTTTGAGCCGTGCCACCCAGCAATCCCCTGACTTAATCACGGGACAACTTACAATGACCAATGAACCTACCATCCGGTACGTCTTTGGACTGTGGGAGGAAACCGGAGCACCCGGAGGAAACCCACGCGGTTCTGGGGAGAACGTACAAACTCCTTACAGACAGCGGTAGGAATTGAAGCTGGGTCACTGGTATGGTTAAGTGTTGTGCTAACCATGCCTCCCACAGTACTACTTAGAAATTGTCTGTTTAAACTGTTAGTATTAATTTTTGATGGTGGTTTCTGAAGCACTTCTTTAATTTCAATCTGTCTCTGTTGTACTATTATTAATAGTTAAACAATGAACACACACAAACATACAACAGACCTCATCCATTCCACGGCAACACGAGTGAATCTGCAGATGCTGGAAATAAATAAAAACACAAAATGCTGGCAGAACTCAGCAGGCCAGACAGCATCTATGGGAGGAGGTAGTGACAACGTTTCGGGCCGAAACCCTTCATCAGGAGTGAAGTAACATGGGATGGTCGAGGGGGGATAAGAAGTGAGGGGGAGGGATGAAGTAGAGAGCTGGGAAGTGATAGGCTGAAGGGAATTTTTTAATTTCCCATAATTCTCCACCTTCCCCCTAGCCCATTTCCCTCCAGCCTATCACTTCCCAGCTCTCTACTTTATCCCTCCCCCCATTTCTTATCCCCCCTCAACCATCCCATGTTACTTCACTCCTGATGAAGGGTTTCGGCCCGAAACGTCGTTATTACCTCCTCCCATAGATGCTGTCTGGCCTGCTGAGTTCTGCCAGCATTTTGTGTTTTTGCTCATCCTTTCCACAATTACTGTTACTAATTCAATAATAACCTCTGCTCAATGTTGCCACGTCAAGTGAGAGAATTTTTAGAAGATTTTCACCAATTTGGGCACACTCTCTCAAAAAGCTTCTAGAGCATTCCAGAAGTTCACCCCTCTCTGTATGAAGGTGGTCCCAACACACCTCGGTGTTAAAATATCTGCCTCCCCACTGCCCCCACACCACCCCCCCCAGCATCCAACTCTGTGCCCTTGTTTGAGACTCTCCTGCTGGTGGAAACTTCTCCACATCAGCCCTGTCACATCCCCTCAGGGTCTGAGATGTATCTGTAAAGTCGCCCGTCATTGCTCTAAACTCTGAGGAATATAGACATAGAGGAGGGGGTTATGGATCCAATGGAATGGCTGCATTGGGAGGAGGGGTCAGGTCAAAGGTCAGAGGGTGATGAGGTTTTGTTGTCTGTTGTAGGGTTAGGCCAAACTAATGAAGAATTGAATTGAAATGACTATTTCTTACATCCTTCACATACATGAGGAGTAGAAATCTTTACATTATGTCTCCGTCTAAATGCGCAATGTGAAATCAGAGTAATTTATAATAAATAGAACAGTAAATGTAATATGGAGTACACTCAAATCAGTGTGAGTTCATCAGTCTGATGGCCTGGTGGAAGAAGCTGTCCTGGAGCCTGTTGGTCCTGGCTTTTATGCTGCGGTACCGCTTCCCGGATGGTAGCAGCTGGAACAGATTGTGGTTGGGGTGACTCGGGTCCCCAATGATCCTACGGGCCCTTTTTACACACCTGTCCTTGTAAAGGTCCTGAATCATAGGAAGTTCACAACTACAAATGTACTGGGCTGTCCACACCATTCTCTGCAGAGTCCTGCGATTAACAGAGGTACAGTTCCCATACCGGGCAGTGATGCAGCCAGTCAGGATGCTCTCAATTGTGCCCCTGTAGAAAGTTTTTAGGATTTGGGGGCCCATACCAAACTCCCTCAACCGTCTGAGGTGAAAGAGGCGCTGTTTTTTTTCACCACACAGCTGGTGTGTACAGACCACGTGAGGTCCTCAGTGATGTGGATGCCGAGGAACTTAAAGCTGTTCACCCTTTCAACCCCAGATCCATTGATGTCAATGGGGGTTAGCCCGTCTCCATTCCTCCTGGAGTCCACAACTAGTTCCTTTGTTTTTGTGACATTGAGGGCAAGGTTGTTTTCTTGACACTACTGAGTCAGAGAGATGACTTCTTCCCTGTAGGCCACCCTGTTATTGTTTGAGATTAGGCCAATCAATGTAGTGTCATCGACAAATTTAATTAGCAGATTGGAGCTGTGGGTGGCGACACAGTCATGGGTATACAGGGAGTAAAGGAGGGGACTCAGTACACAGCCCTGAGGGGCTCCTGTGTTGAGAGTCAGAGGGTTGGAGTGGACAAAATGATGGCAGAGGAGACACGAGAGACTGTAATGTTTATTGTCATCTGCATGACTACACATATGCACAGGTGTAATAAAAAACTTCCTTGACACAGCATCACAGACACATAGCGTCATATAAACAGCATTCACAAGAAAAACATCAATTAAACATAAAATTCGAGGAAGAAACTAATTCTATTGCAAAGGATGTGGGATTCCAGTAAGATGTCAGTGTGTGTGTTCAGTCGCTGCAGCTTCTACGGGTCAACAAAAGGGGTTACAGGCAGTCCCCGGGTTACGTACGAGTTCCGTTCCTGAGTCTGTCTTTAAGTCGGATTTGTACGTAAGTCGGAACAAGTACATCCGGTATTATTTAGCGTCAGTTAGTCAAACGTTTGCCTTAGTATATAGTATATATTTTACCTTTCTGTGCATATAAAACACTTAAGAAATGTATGTATTCCAATAATTAAACCACTGGGTTGCTTAGTAATAATTGTAGCTTTCACCTGGGCAGGGCCTTTCACATGCTCCATTATTCTCACTTTATCCTTTAAAATTGTTCCGATCATTGACCAACTGTAGCCTAATGCTTTTCCAATGACCGCTAGCGTTTCACCTCTTTCCAAACGCTTTATTATTTCCGCTTTATTTTCAATCGCGATTGCTTCCCGTCAATGGAACAGAAACACTGTGGGTGGTGGGTTCTGAGCTCCGCTGGCTCCCGAGGTCTGCTGGGTTCTAAGGACCATCACACTGAGACAGGTTAAATGGGACAAGTGGGGGCTGTGCTGGGTTTGGGTATTTGATCCTCCACAATATTCCGCGTGGGAATTTAAACTGGAGGTGGCAGTGTTTTTTTTACGAGGTCGAGTTGCGAGCTTGACATCAGCCCAGCATGGATAGTACGGGGGTCACTGGATCGACATCAATCCGGCACGGGAGCGGTCTGTCACTGGATCGAACTCGGGAACATCCGTTCTCCAACCCGGCGCTGATCTCACTGTGCCACCAGCTGACCGGAATTGTGGAGGGGGGCAGGGTCAGGGTGAATCTTACTAAGAACAATTTAAGCCAAATACAAAGTTAAACAGTCAACACAGTGTCAACGGCAACAACTTAAAATGGCGGACGGCGTCGCGATCTGACTTAAAATGGCAGATGGCGTTCTCCTTCCTCGGTTTGTAAGTACGAGTTGTCCGTAAGTCGGACGTTCGTAACTCGGGGACTGCCTGTATTGTCCTTTTTAAACATATCTTTAAAAATCACAAGATCCTGATGGACATTAAGAACTTTAAGTACTGCAGGTCTACCCCATCAGCGAGTGGCTTGTTGGTGGACAAAGTGAAGAAACTCCAGATTATACTGCTGTCTGCGTCGAAGCAGGCATGCAGTCGTAATAGTGAGTGATTGTCTCGGTCACTTTTGTTGTGATCGCAAGACCCCTTTGGAGGTTGTTAATGCGGGAGTTTGATTCACTGATTTATTGGCGTACAGCAGGGACGGTCGGTGGAGGAATTGCTGCCTCCAGCCCCAGTGTCACCTGTTTACAACCGCCAGGATGGAGGCGTCAAAGCCGGTGCGCTCCACCAGGGGGCGGTGTGGCGTGGCGTCCAGACTGGAGTTGGTGCTGCCCCCTAGTGCTTGCTCAACAGAAGACGAGCTGTATTGTGGTCGACTGCAGATTTTGGCAGCACTCATCGCTCTATTTTGGTTTAGCATGACTGTATCCTACTGGTATCTTTACGTGTCTGCTCTCTTGTCTGTGCTACGTGTGCTTTGTGCTGTGTGACTGTTGGTAACGCTGTCTCGTTTGGGTATTCAATTATGACAAATAAACTTGAATTGAATTGATTGAACACACACACAAAATGCTGGAGGAACTCAGCAGGCCAGGCAGCATCCGTGGAAAAGAGTAAACAGTCGATGTCTCGGGCCGAGACCCTTTTTCAGGACAGAACAAGCTCCACTGTAGTGTAAAGCAGTCAGAGTGTTGCCATACAGAGGGAGTGACTAGGGTTTTGCCGGTTGGTTCTAACATTGAATGGTTGAAGGGAGGTAGCTGTTCCTGAACCTGGTGGAGTGGGACGTCAGGCTTCTGTACCTCCTGCCCGATGGGAGCCGCAAGAAGATGGCGTGGCCCGGACGAGGCCAATGGTGAGGAGGGATGTTCCCGTGATGTGTGGGGTGAGTCCACTGCTCTCTGCAGCTTCTTACATTCCTGCACATTGAGGCGACCAGTGTGACCGATGGTGGGGACTGATGTGGGAATCTGGAGCAACAGAAATATTGGAGGATTTTCCGATGCCATCGGAGGGTGCTAAAGGAGTCCTGGGTCTTGGTTCATTCCATGTGGTCTGTGGATGGATTCTGGAGTTCACATCATGATGCAATCGCTCTTGTGTTTTTGTTACTATTTTGGGCGATTTTGGATTGGGGTGGCCTGCAGAAAACAAATTGAGCTGAACTGAACATGCCTGGACTTTCCGAGTTTGTGTTTTTCACTCATTTGTATGATTTGTTTTTTCTTTGCACAGTGGGGGGTGGATTTGATGTTTTTCTTTGAACGGAGTCCCTGGTGTTTCTTTGTTTCATGGCTGTCAGTGGGAAAATAAATCTCAGAGCTGTATACTGCATGCCTACTATGATAATGCTTGAGTTACTTTGAACCTGATGGAAGAATTCAGTGGGTCGAGCAGCTCCTGTGGGGGAGGAAGGAATTATAAACATTCCAGCTCAAAGTCGTTCATCAGGACGGACAGACGGTGATATGAAGAGAAGGAGTGAGTTACGCAGAGCTGGGGAATTCGGTGTTGAGTCTGGGAGGCTGCGGAGTGTGCAGTCAGGAGTGAGTTACCCAGAGCTGGGGAATTTGATGTTGAGTCTGGGAGGCTGCGGAGAGTGCAGTCAGGAGTGAGTTACCCACGGCTGGGGAATTCGGTGTTGAGTCTGGGAGGCTGCGGAGTGTGCAGTCAGGACTGAGTTACCCAGAGCTGGGGAATTCGGTGTTGAGTCTGGGAGGCTGCGGAGTGTGCAGTCAGGACTGAGTTACCCAGAGCTGGGGAATTCGGTGTTGAGGCTGCGGAGTGTGCAGTCAGGAGTGAGTTACCCACGGCTGGGGAATTCGGTGTTGAGTCTGGGAGGCTGCGGAGTGTGCAGTCAGGAGTGAGTTACCCAGAGCTGGGGAATTTGATGTTGAGTCTGGGAGGCTGCGGAGTGTGCAGTCAGGAGTGAGTTACCCAGAGCTGGGGAATTTGATGTTGAGTCTGGGAGGCTGCGGAGTGTGCAGTCAGGAGTGAGTTACCCAGAGCTGGGGAATTTGATGTTTAGTCTGGGAGGCTGCGGAGTGTGCAGTCAGGAGTGAGTTACCCACGGCTGGGGAATTCGGTGTTGAGTCTGGGAGGCTGCGGAGTGTGCAGTCAGGAATGAGTTACCCAGAGCTGGGGAATTCGGTGTTGAGTCTGGGAGGCTGCGGAGTGTGCAGTCAGGAGTGAGTGACCCAGAGCTGGGGAATTCGGTGTTGAGTCTGGGAGGCTGCGGAGTGTGCAGTCAGGACTGAGTTACCCAGAGCTGGGGAATTCGGTGTTGAGTCTGGGAGGCTGCGGAGTGTGCAGTCAGGACTGAGTTACCCAGAGCTGGGGAATTCGGTGTTGAGTCTGGGAGGCTGCGGAGTGTGCAGTCAGGAGTGAGTTACCCACGGCTGGGGAATTCGGTGTTGAGTCTGGGAGGCTGCGGAGTGTGCAGTCAGGAGTGAGTTACCCAGAGCTGGGGAATTCGGTGTTGAGTCTGGGAGGCTGCGGAGTGTGCAGTCAGGAGTGAGTTACCCAGAGCTGGGGAATTCGGTGTTGACTCTGGGAGGCTGCGGAGTGTGAAGTCAGGAGTGAGTGACCCACGGCTGGGGAATTCGGTGTTGAGTCTGGGAGGCTGCGGAGTGTGCAGTCAGGAGTGAGTGACCCAGAGCTGTGGAATTCGATGTTGAGTCTGGGAGGCTGCGGAGTGTGCAGTCAGGAGTGAGTTACCCAGAGCTGGGGAATTCGGTGTTGAGTCTGGGAGGCTGCGGAGTGTGCAGTCAGGAGTGAGTTACCCAGAGCTGGGGAATTCGGTGTTGAGTCTGGGAGGCTGCGGAGTGTGCAGTCAGGAGTGAGTTACCCACGGCTGGGGAATTCGGTGTTGAGTCTGGGAGGCTGCGGAGTGTGCAGTCAGGAGTGAGTTACCCAGAGCTGGGGAATTCAGTGTTGAGTCTGGGAGGCTGCGGAGTGTGCAGTCAGGAGTGAGTTACCCAGAGCTGGGGAATTCGGTGTTGACTCTGGGAGGCTGCGGAGTGTGAAGTCAGGAGTGAGTGACCCACGGCTGGGGAATTCGGTGTTGAGTCTGGGAGGCTGCGGAGTGTGCAGTCAGGAGTGAGTTACCCACGGCTGGGGAATTCGGTGTTGAGTCTGGGAGGCTGCGGAGTGTGAAGTCAGGAGTGAGTGACCCAGAGCTGGGGAATTCGGTGTTGAGTCTGGGAGGCTGCGGAGTGTGCAGTCAGGAGTGAGTTACCCAGAGCTGGGGAATTCGGTGTTGAGTCTGGGAGGCTGCGGAGTGTGAAGTCAGGAGTGAGTGACCCACGGCTGGGGAATTCGGTGTTGAGTCTGGGAGGCTGCGGAGTGTGAAGACAGGAGTGAGTGACCCAGAGCTGTGGAATTCGATGTTGAGTCTGGGAGGCTGCGGAGTGTGCAGTCAGGACTGAGTTACCCAGAGCTGGGGAATTCGGTGTTGAGTCTGGGAGGCTGCGGAGTGTGCAGTCAGGAGTGAGTTACCCACGGCTGGGGAATTCGGTGTTGACTCTTGGAGGCTGCGGAGTGTGAAGTCAGGAGTGAGTTACCCACGGCTGGGGAATTCGGTGTTGAGTCTGGGAGGCTGCGGAGTGTGCAGTCAGGAGTGAGTTACCCAGAGCTGGGGAATTCGGTGTTGAGTCTGGGAGGCTGCGGAGTGTGCAGTCAGGAGTGAGTTACCCACGGCTGGGGAATTCGGTGTTGAGTCTGGGAGGCTGCGGAGTGTGCAATCAGGAGTGAGTTACCCAGAGCTGGGGAATTCAGTGTTGAGTCTGGGAGGCTGCGGAGTGTGCAGTCAGGAGTGAGTTACCCACGGCTGGGGAATTCGGTGTTGAGTCTGGGAGGCTGCGGAGTGTGAAGTCAGGAGTGAGTTACCCACGGCTGGGGAATTCGGTGTTGAGTCTGGGAGGCTGCGGAGTGTGCAGTCAGGAGTGAGTTACCCACGGCTGGGGAATTCGGTGTTGAGTCTGGGAGGCTGCGGAGTGTGCAGTCAGGAGTGAGTTACCCACGGCTGGGGAATTCGGTGTTGAGTCTGGGAGGCTGCGGAGTGTGCAGTCAGGAGTGAGTTACCCACGGCTGGGGAATTCGGTGTTGAGTCTGGGAGGCTGCGGAGTGTGCAGTCAGGAGTGAGTGACCCAGAGCTGGGGAATTCGGTGTTGAGTCTGGGAGGCTGCGGAGTGTGCAGTCAGGAGTGAGTTACCCAGAGCTGGGGAATTCGGTGTTGACTCTGGGAGGCTGCGGAGTGTGCAGTCAGGAGTGAGTTACCCAGAGCTGGGGAATTCAGTGTTGAGTCTGGGAGGCTGCGGAGTGTGCAGTCAGGAGTGAGTTACCCAGAGCTGGGGAATTCGGTGTTGAGTCTGGGAGGCTGCGGAGTGTGCAGTCAGGAGTGAGTTACCCAGAGCTGGGGAATTCGGTGTTGAGTCTGGGAGGCTGCGGAGTGTGCAATCAGGAGTGAGTTACCCAGAGCTGGGGAATTCGGTGTTGAGTCTGGGAGGCTGCGGAGTGTGCAGTCAGGAGTGAGTTACCCAGAGCTGGGGAATTCGGTGTTGACTCTGGGAGGCTGCGGAGTGTGAAGTCAGGAGTGAGTGACCCACGGCTGGGGAATTCGGTGTTGAGTCTGGGAGGCTGCGGAGTGTGCAGTCAGGAGTGAGTGACCCAGAGCTGTGGAATTCGATGTTGAGTCTGGGAGGCTGCGGAGTGTGCAGTCAGGAGTGAGTTACCCAGAGCTGGGGAATTCGGTGTTGAGTCTGGGAGGCTGCGGAGTGTGCAGTCAGGAGTGAGTTACCCACGGCTGGGGAATTCGGTGTTGACTCTGGGAGGCTGCGGAGTGTGAAGTCAGGAGTGAGTTACCCACGGCTGGGGAATTCGGTGTTGAGTCTGGGAGGCTGCGGAGAGTGCAGTCAGGAGTGAGTTACCCACGGCTGGGGAATTCGGTGTTGAGTCTGGGAGGCTGCGGAGTGTGCAGTCAGGACTGAGTTACCCAGAGCTGGGGAATTCGGTGTTGAGTCTGGGAGGCTGCGGAGTGTGCAGTCAGGACTGAGTTACCCAGAGCTGGGGAATTCGGTGTTGAGGCTGCGGAGTGTGCAGTCAGGAGTGAGTTACCCAGAGCTGGGGAATTCAGTGTTGAGTCTGGGAGGCTGCGGAGTGTGCAGTCAGGAGTGAGTTACCCACGGCTGGGGAATTCGGTGTTGACTCTGGGAGGCTGCGGAGTGTGAAGTCAGGAGTGAGTTACCCACGGCTGGGGAATTCGGTGTTGAGTCTGGGAGGCTGCGGAGTGTGCAGTCAGGAGTGAGTTACCCAGAGCTGGGGAATTCGGTGTTGAGTCTGGGAGGCTGCGGAGTGTGCAGTCAGGAGTGAGTTACCCACGGCTGGGGAATTCGGTGTTGAGTCTGGGAGGCTGCGGAGTGTGCAATCAGGAGTGAGTTACCCAGAGCTGGGGAATTCAGTGTTGAGTCTGGGAGGCTGCGGAGTGTGCAGTCAGGAGTGAGTTACCCACGGCTGGGGAATTCGGTGTTGAGTCTGGGAGGCTGCGGAGTGTGAAGTCAGGAGTGAGTTACCCACGGCTGGGGAATTCGGTGTTGAGTCTGGGAGGCTGCGGAGTGTGCAGTCAGGAGTGAGTTACCCACGGCTGGGGAATTCGGTGTTGAGTCTGGGAGGCTGCGGAGTGTGCAGTCAGGAGTGAGTTACCCACGGCTGGGGAATTCGGTGTTGAGTCTGGGAGGCTGCGGAGTGTGCAGTCAGGAGTGAGTTACCCACGGCTGGGGAATTCGGTGTTGAGTCTGGGAGGCTGCGGAGTGTGCAGTCAGGAGTGAGTGACCCAGAGCTGGGGAATTCGGTGTTGAGTCTGGGAGGCTGCGGAGTGTGCAGTCAGGAGTGAGTTACCCAGAGCTGGGGAATTCGGTGTTGACTCTGGGAGGCTGCGGAGTGTGCAGTCAGGAGTGAGTTACCCAGAGCTGGGGAATTCAGTGTTGAGTCTGGGAGGCTGCGGAGTGTGCAGTCAGGAGTGAGTTACCCAGAGCTGGGGAATTCGGTGTTGAGTCTGGGAGGCTGCGGAGTGTGCAGTCAGGAGTGAGTTACCCAGAGCTGGGGAATTCGGTGTTGAGTCTGGGAGGCTGCGGAGTGTGCAGTCAGGAGTGAGTTACCCAGAGCTGGGGAATTCGGTGTTGAGTCTGGGAGGCTGCGGAGTGTGCAGTCAGGAGTGAGTTACCCAGAGCTGGGGAATTCGGTGTTGACTCTGGGAGGCTGCGGAGTGTGAAGTCAGGAGTGAGTGACCCACGGCTGGGGAATTCGGTGTTGAGTCTGGGAGGCTGCGGAGTGTGCAGTCAGGAGTGAGTGACCCAGAGCTGTGGAATTCGATGTTGAGTCTGGGAGGCTGCGGAGTGTGCAGTCAGGAGTGAGTTACCCAGAGCTGGGGAATTCGGTGTTGAGTCTGGGAGGCTGCGGAGTGTGCAGTCAGGAGTGAGTTACCCACGGCTGGGGAATTCGGTGTTGACTCTGGGAGGCTGCGGAGTGTGAAGTCAGGAGTGAGTTACCCACGGCTGGGGAATTCGGTGTTGAGTCTGGGAGGCTGCGGAGTGTGCAGTCAGGAGTGAGTTACCCAGAGCTGGGGAATTCGGTGTTGAGTCTGGGAGGCTGCGGAGTGTGCAGTCAGGAGTGAGTTACCCACGGCTGGGGAATTCGGTGTTGAGTCTGGGAGGCTGCGGAGTGTGCAATCAGGAGTGAGTTACCCAGAGCTGGGGAATTCAGTGTTGAGTCTGGGAGGCTGCGGAGTGTGCAGTCAGGAGTGAGTTACCCACGGCTGGGGAATTCGGTGTTGAGTCTGGGAGGCTGCGGAGTGTGCAGTCAGGAGTGAGTTACCCACGGCTGGGGAATTCGGTGTTGAGTCTGGGAGGCTGCGGAGTGTGCAGTCAGGAGTGAGTTACCCACGGCTGGGGAATTCGGTGTTGAGTCTGGGAGGCTGCGGAGTGTGCAGTCAGGAGTGAGTGACCCAGAGCTGGGGAATTCGGTGTTGAGTCTGGGAGGCTGCGGAGTGTGCAGTCAGGAGTGAGTTACCCACGGCTGGGGAATTCGGTGTTGAGTCTGGGAGGCTGCGGAGTGTGCAGTCAGGAGTGAGTTACCCAGAGCTGGGGAATTCTCCAGCTGTGGGTAACTCGCTCCTGACTGCGTGGGTGACTACATCCACTGGCTCTCCCTTGTCCATTTTCATAGTTGCATCCTCAAAAAACTCCAGAAGATTAGTCAAGCATGATTTTTGCTTCATAAATCCATGCTGACTGGGACTGATCCTTCTGCTGCTATCCAAATGTGTCATAATTTCCTCTTTTATAATTGACTCCAGCATCTTTCCCACCACTGACGTCAGGCTAACCGGTCTATAATTCCCTGTTTTCTCTCTCCCTCCTTTCTTGAAAAGTGGGACAACATTAGCCACCCTCCAATCAGCAGGAACTGTTCCTGAATCTATAGAACATTGGAAAATGATTACCAATGTGTCCACGATTTCTAGAGCCACCTCTTTAAGTACCCTGGGATGCAGGCCATCAGGTCCCGGGGACTTATCAGCCTTCAGACTCAACAGTCTATCCAACACCGTTTCTTGCCTAATATTAATTTCCTTCAGTTCATCCTTTACCTTAGTTCCTTTGGCCATTATTACATCTGGGAGATTGTTTGTGTCTTCCCTAGTGAAGACAGATCCAAAGTACCTGTTCAATTCGTCTGCCATTTCCTTATTCCCCATAATAAATTCACCCGTTTCTGTCCCCAATGGCCCAATTTTGGTCTTAACTATTTTTTTGCTACTGACATACCTAAAGAAGCTTTTACTATCCTCCTTTATATTCTTGGCTAGTTTACCTTCGCACCTCATTTTTTCTTGGCGTATTGCCTTTTTTGTTATCTTCTGTTGCTCTTTAATAGCTTCCCAGTCCTCCGGTTTCCCGCTCATCTTTGCTATGATATACTTCTCTTTTATTTTTATACTGCCCTTTACTTCCCTCGTCAGCCACGGCCGCCCCTTACTCCCCTTAGGATCTTTCTTCCTCTTTGGAATGAACCGATCCTGCACCTTCTGCATTATTCCCAGAAATACCTGCCATTTTTGTTCCACTGTCTTCCCTGCTAGGGTATTGTTCCATTGAACTTTGGCCAGCTCCTCCCTCATAGCTCCATAGTTCCCTTTGCTCAACTGTAATACTGACACATCCGATTTTCCCTTCTCCTTCTCAAATTGTAGGTTAAAACATATCATATTATGGTCACTACCTCCTAATGGTTCCTTTACCTGGAGGTCCCTGATCAAATCTGGTTCATTGCACAACACTAAATCGAGAATTGCCTTCTCCCTGGTAGGCTCCAGTACAAGCTGCTCTAAGAATCCATCTTGGAGGCACTCCACAAACTCCCTTTCTTAGGGTCCAGTACCATTCTGATTCTCCCAGTCTACCTGCATGTTGAAATCCCCCATGACAACTGTATCATTACCTTTGCGACATGCCAATTTTAACTCTTTATTCAACTTACACCCTACATCCAGACTGCTGTTTGGGGGCCTATAGATAACTCCCATTGGGTCCTTCTACCCTTAGAATTTCTCAGTTCTATCCATACTGACTCTACATCCCCTGATTCTATGTCCCCCCTCGCAAGGGACTGAATATCATTCCTCACCAACAGAGCCACCCCACCCCCTCTGCAGTCAGTCTGTCCTTTCGATAAGATGTATATCCTTGAATATTCATTTCCCAGGCCCTGTCCGCTTGAAGCCATGTCTCAGTTATTCCCACAAGATCGTACTTGCCAATTTCCAACTGAGCCTCAAGCTCATCTACTTTATTCCTTATACTTCGTGCATTTATATATAATACTTTTAATTCGGTACTCCCCTCTCCTTTCATATCAATTCCTATTTCACTTGGCCATACTGTATGATCTCTTCTTGAGCTTTCTACTCCATTGATTCAAAGTATCAAAGTACATTTGTTATCGAAGTACGTATGCAGTACACAACCCTGAGTACGCATGCAGTACACAACCCTGAGTACGCATGCAGTACACAACCCTGAGTACGCATGCAGTACACAACCCTGAGTACGCATGCAGTACACAACCCTGAGTACGCATGCAGTACACAACCCTGAGTACGCATGCAGTACACAACCCTGAGTACGTATGCAGTACACAACCCTGAGTACGCATGCAGTACACAACCCTGAGTACGTATGCAGTACACAACCCTGAGTACGCATGCAGTACACAACCCTGAGTACGTATGCAGTACACAACCCTGAGTACGCATGCAGTACACAACCCTGAGTACGCATGCAGTACACAACCCTGAGTACGCATGCAGTACACAACCCTGAGTACGTATGCAGTACACAACCCTGAGTACGCATGCAGTACACAACCCTGAGTACGTATGCAGTACACAACCCTGAGTACACATGCAGTACACAACCCTGAGTACGTATGCAGTACACAACCCTGAGTACGCATGCAGTACACAACCCTGAGGTTCGTCTTCCCCAGTCAGCCACGAAACAAAGAAACACCATGGAACCCGTTCAAAGAAAAGCATCAAACCCCCCCCTCCCACACGCAAAAAAAGAAGAAATCATGTAAATGGCAAAAATGAGTGAAAAATACAGAATGTAAAAATTTCAACCACACAGTCATTAAAACAGTCTAGTTCAGTTCAATTTAGCGTTGTGTCTTTTCTTGACACAAAATAGCAATAAAAAAGGAGTGACCAGAAAGAAAAAACAAATCATAACACGAACCACAGAGCCCAGTCCACGTACCATGCCGATTAAACCTTCCCCAAGGCCCAGGATTCCGGCACCATCCTCCAACAGCATCGAGTGAGAGCGAGAGAGAGAGACCGGTTAAATGCAGATGGTCAGCGCTGAACACCCGCTTGTCTTCCACCTTCCATCAACATGTTGGGCCCAGGACTGACTTACTGGCCGTCACTCCGCTGGCGCTAGGGCAGTATTGGAGTCCCTCTGTCTCTGACTCTCCTTGGCCGTGTTCTCTGTTGTGCCCCCAGTGTGGCTCAGGGGCCTCATTTCTGCCTCTACGGTACAGAACAGCAAAATGCCCACGACAGATCCTCTCGATTCTGCGTCTTCAGTTATTGCTACTTTAGTCTTTCTTCCAAGTGTAAAGTTCAAAGTATATTTTATTATCAAAGTACACACATGTCACCATATATGCCCCTGAGATTCATTTTCCTGTGGGCATGCTCAGCAAATCTATAGAATAGTAACTATAACAGGATCTATGAAAGATCAACCAGAGTGCAGAAGACAACAAACTGTGCAAATGCAAATACAGGAGTACCCCCCCCCCCACAAAGGTAGAGTGTTCCTATGAAACCCTTCTTAAGCCGAAATGGCGTCAAGCGAAGAACCATTCATATATATGGGAAAAATTTTCATGAAAGCGAAAATCCTCTTTGTAATGCGAAAACAGGTTACGAATGTAGGTCTTTTGTAAAAGCGAAGTGGCGTAAAGCGGGGGACACCTGTATAAATAAATAGTAATAAATAATGAGAACATGAGATCATGAGAGAGTTATAGGAAAGTACAGCACTGAAGCAGGCCCTTTGGCCCATCTAGTGTGTGCTGAAACCTTTAAAGTGCCACACCCCTACCATCCATGTACCTATCCAAACTTCCCTTGATCCTTGACATCAAACTCACATCCACCACTTGCACAGGCAGCTCATTCTACACTCTCACCCTCTGAGTGAAGAAGCTTCCCCTCATGTTTCGCTTGAACTGTTCACCTTTCACCCTTAACCCTTGACCTCTAGTTGTAGCCCCACCCTACTGCAGTGGAAAAAGCCTACTTGCATTTACCCTATTTATACCCCTCGTAATTTTGTATATGTCCATCAAATCACCTCTCAAGAAAGAGTCCTTAAAGTAAGTTCATTGGTTGTAGGAACATTTCAGTAACGGACCAAGTGAGTGTTGTTATCCCCTTTTATTCAGGAGCCTCATCAGTTTGCACAGTACTGCAGTGATTTTATATAATGCATAGTCCTGTTGACACAAAAAGAAACAGATTTCGTGACATGTGAGTGATGATAAACCTGATTCTGATCTGAGTCTCTATTGCGGACTGAGAGTGGGAAGGGGGCAGGGAGAGGGGAATCATGGTTGGGAGAAGCAAGAGCGAGGAAGGCATTCATCAGACAGGATGAAGAGGTCAATACTCCCCAATGCCATTAGGCTTTACAATTCTACCGCCAGGACTTAAGAACTTTTTAAAAGCTATTATTAATGCTTTTTGAGATGGTGATTTAGATGCATATCATATTTTTTTTACTGAGTTAAGTATTGTATGTAATTAGTTTTGCTACAACAAGTGTATGGGACATTGGAAAAAAGTTGAATTTCCCCATGGGGATGAATAAAGTATCTATCTATCTATCTATCTATCTATCTATTGATCATTAAAGGAAGACATTCTGTAATGATCAATAAACCAATTGTTTGGAATCAAATGACCCTGCCTGATGACTCAGAGCTGGGTGTGTCTGCACCCACGCCACTCTTCCTGACCCCTCCCGCGGCACTCCTTCTCTGCCACCTGTCCCACACCCCTCCCGCAGCACTCCACCCTCGCCATTCCCAACATCCTTAGCTCCTGTCAGATCATTCAAATACAGCACTGTGCAAGACTCTTAGGCACCTCGCTATGTATACAGTACGGGCCTAGGACATCTGCTGGCTTGCCCTCGTCCTCGCAGTTATCATTGTCCAGTACCCTGGTTACTCTGTGAGCTGCAAGCAAGCAAGGGTTTTCATTGCCCCCGGTATCTCAGACAATGAGCCGATCTGGACCACAGGGGCTGTTCATGTACTGTCCCGTCTGTCTGACTCTCCCCTACCCTTTCTCTGTCACTTGTCCCACACCAGGGCTGAAGTCACACTGGGAAACATCATAAAGAAGAAAGGATGGAGGTAAGAGTGAATTTAATGTTTTATCCTCTATCTTATTACGACTGAGGAGGCCATTTGGCCTATTGTGTCCATACAGGTTCCTAGATGAGGAATCCCAACAGACCCACCCACCTTGTATTCCTGCTATTGCCTATCACACATGCCCACCAGTTCCCCACCCCACTGACTCCTGCATTGAGAATATTTGTTCATGGTGGAATGGGCTTGATGGGCCAAATGGCCTAACTACACTCCTATGCTAGGCACCGAAAGGGGCAATTCAGCTCTCCAGGGTGTACTTACTGGCTAATGTGGGTGGCACAAGTGGCTGTAAATATGGGTAAAGCCACTGGTCTCACAGTCCCAGAGACCAGGGTTCAATCCTGATCTCGGGCGCTGTGTGTATGTGTGTGCACGTGCGTGTGTCAGTGTGGAGTGTCTCAGGGAGTTTGCCCCTAGGAAGTGAGTGAGGGGTAGATCTGAGGGGGGTGTTGGGGTTCAGTGAGTGTTGACAGAAAAGTAATGGGATTGCTGAGACTGCACAGAGGGCTGGCATAGATTTGATGGGCTGAATGTCCACAAACTTCAGGGTATTCCCTATTCAGCCCATTGAATCTGCTCTTCCATTCAATCATGGCTGATTTTTCTTCAACCCCATTCTCTTGACTTCTCCCCTTACCCTTAACCCCTTTACCAATCAGAACCTATCATTCTCTGCCTTAAATACACTCCATGACTTGGCCTCCACAGCCCTCGGTGGCAATGAATGCCACAGAATAACCCCCTTCTGGCAGAAGAATTCCCTCCTGGTCTCAGTTTTAAATTCACTTTATTCTCAGGCCGTGCCCTTGGATCTCAGAAATCGATGAAAGCAACCTCTCCACTTTCACTCTATCCAGGCCCTTGTATCCCCTCCCTCCTCCCCACCCATATCCTTCTAAACTTCATCGAGTACAGGCCCAGAGACAGCAAACACTCTTCATGTGTTAACCCTTTCATTCCTAAAAATCAAACTTCTGAACCTCGTCTGTACCAGCAAATCCTTCATTTCAGAAGAATGAGGGGGGATCTTATTGAAACCTATTGAATGTTGAAAGGCCTCGACTGAGTGGATGTGGAGAAGATGTTTCCTATGGTGCTGGAGTGTCACACCAGTGGACACGGCCTCAGAATACAGGGTTGTCCTTTTGGAACAGAGATGAGGAGGAATTCCTTTAGTCAGAGAGTGGTGAATCTGTGGAAGCCAAATCATTGGGTATATTTAAGGAAAGGTTGATAGATTCTTGATTAGTCAGGACATGAAGAGATACGGGGAGAAGGCAGGAGATTGGGGCTGAGAGGGGAAAATGGATCAGCCATGATGAAATAACAGAGCAGACTCGATGGGCCAAATGGCCTAATTCTGTCCAATATCTTATGGTCTTAGATACAGGGTCCATTGTTATTCATAATATTTCAAATGCGGTTTGACTAACACCTTAGAAAGCCTCCTGCATCATGAAATAATAATCTGAGAGATGGGGCTGGTAATTTTGGTGACGAACCCAACGTCTCCTCAGTCTTTCTTTATCGATTCAACAGGAAGTTGGAGCATTTTTTGTCTCGTTAACATAAGTTTCTCTGTCTGTCCCCCACCCACCCCCACAGACGTTCCAGTTTTGTGATCTCCACCAAACTCTACTGGGGCGGACGGTGAGTATCATCCTCCGCAGCCGAAACTTGCCTCTTCTCTCTCTGCAGACACTGACTAACACATTGTGTATTCCTGGTACCTGCTCTTCTTCCCAGCTTCCCCTCGATTCAGGGGGCCATTTGGGATGGGCAATAAATGCTGGCATCACCAGTGATACCCCCACTTCACGGAGGTGGCATAATGACCCACACTAATCTTCCCTTACAGATAAATTACAGAGCCTGGCTCAAGCCCAACATGTGATCAGTCTTGAGCAATTTTCGGGAGAAAGGGGGCTCAGAGCCACAGACTACTCAGGGAGGTGATCATCGGGGAGATCACGGAGCGCTTATTGCAAGGAAGGTTGAGACTTATGATCTCCCCAAACCCCAGCCCTCCAACCGAATTTCCCCTCCCCTAGGTCCCCAACAGCCTCAGGCCTGTGTATACCCTGGCAAGACCACCTCCACTGACCAGTCTTGCCGTTGGGGTGGTTGGACTCCCGAGGTAGGGAGGAGGACAGCGTCAAGCTGGGGCGGGGATGCCATCTGTAGACTGACAACTCTCTCAGCACCCGATCAGGGTCTGGTTTGGTTCTGCCTGCGCAGAATAACTGATGGAGGGGAGGAACAGGAGGGGAAGAACAGCAAGTTCCTACCTCAATGGAGGGAGAGAGAGAGTCATCATCCCAGAAGTACTCGGAGAATTTTTAGAATATAGAACAGTACAACACAGGTTCAGGCCCTTTGACTCAAATTCTAGTTCAGGTTTATTCAAAGGTTTAAGGTACATTTATTATCAAAGTGTATATGCAGTATACAGCCCTGAGATTCATCTTCCCACAGACAGCCACGAATCAAAGAAACGCCTTGGAACCTGTTCAAAGAAACCCCCCCCCCCCCCAATGCACAGAAACAAAAGCCAAATCGTGCAAAGGACAAAATAAAACAAGCAGAAAGCACGGGGTATAAAACACCGACCCACAAAGGCATCAGTGGAGGAGCCTGGGCACATTCAGTTCACCTCGATCCTCACAATCTAGTGCTGTGTAGTTTGTTATCTGTAACCCCCCCCCCCCCCCCACGATCAAAATCAAATGAAAACTGCAACAAAAAAGGAGTGACCAGAAGCCAGAAATATGTCATAACATGAACTACAAAGTCCAGTGTGCAAACCGCGTGGATTAAACTTATTGCTGTCAGAAACACACAGATCCCGGGTCTACGCACGGTGAGAATGGGCTTTTTGCAGCAGTGGATGGTACAGAGCAAGCACAAACAAATTAACATAAATTATACATTCCTAACAAGGTAAACCTACCCACACCAGCATAAGCTGTAAGGGAGCAAGAGAGAGAGAGAGTAATCTAGTCCAAGGTGGTGGTCAGATTTTGCAGGTTGGTTCAGGACCCTGATGGTGGTGGGGAAGGAACAGTTGTTGAACCTGGAGGTGTGGGTCTTCGGGTTCCTGTACCTCCTGCCCGATGGTAGCATCGCGAAGAGGGCACGATCCAGATGGTGGATGTCCTGAGACATTGCCTCCTGTAGATGTCCTCAAGTGTGGACAGCCCTGTATCTGGGATGGAGCCAACTGTGCCCACGGTGTCTGATGCCAAATTAACGTGAACCTGCCTGATTGTGTCCGTGACCTGCCTGTTTATATTTCTTCTCTTTTCCGCAGGGCGGAGACAGAGAGAGGACTCTCCCGCAAACACATCATCGAAGGTACACAGCCTACGTTCTCCACATCCCTGGGGCCTTGCCTTAGACCATAACACCTTAAGATATAGGAGCAGAATTAGGCCATTTGGCCCATCAAATCTGCTCCACCATTTTATCATGACTGATCCATTTCCCTCTCAGCCCCAATCTCCAGCCTTCTCCCCTTAACCCTTCATGCCCTGACTAATCAAGAATCTATCAACCTCTGCCTTAAATATACCACAACCACCTGTGGCTGCAAATTCCAGATTCACCACTCTGACTACAGACATTCCTCCTCATCCCCATTCTAAAGGGAACACCCCTCCATTTTCAGACTATGTCCCCTGGTCTTCCCCACCACAGGAAACATCCGCTCTATCAAGGTCTTTCAACATTCAAGAGTTTTCAATGAGATCCCCCCTCATTCCTCTGAATTCTAGTGAGTACAGGCCCAGAGACGTCAAATGCTCCTTAAATGACAAGTCTTTTAATCCTGGAATCATTTTAATGAACCTCCTTTGAACCCTTACAGCCAATGAAGTTGGGTTGTTGAGTGATTACAGTATGGAAGGGAGGCCATTCATCCCTTCCTGTCTTCACTGTCATCCCAGTGGATCACCTCAGGCTGTGTCCCCATGGCCAACTTCTTCGCCATGTTTTTGTCCAGTTCATCTTGAAGCCATTGCAGAAATCAGCTCCACCACACACATTCTTGGTTCACACCACACGCCGTGGAGAAAATTCCTTTCCCTCCTGTCACCGTTCCCCTCCCTATCCTTGACACCTCTGCCAATAGGAGTCGACGTGCCCAAACCCCTCGATACCTCCAATCAAACCTTCCCCTCAGCTTTCTCTCCTCTGAGACCCAGTCTCTCCAACCATAGTGTCATACACAGCCCCTCTCATCCATGCCAACCATGGGATTTTCCAGAACTGTTCCCATTTGCCCCAGTTATTTTCCCTATCCCTCTAAGCTAGGGATTCCCAACCTGGGGTCCCTGGACCCCTCACATAACGGTATTGGTCCATGGCGCAAAAAAGGGGTGGGAACCCGTGTACTAATCCTTTCCTGTCCATATACCTGTCCAAATGTCATTAACACCATGTAATTGTACCAGCCTCCAGCTGGCAGCTCATTCCAATTACCCACCATCCTCTGCGTGAAAAAGACGCCCCTCAGATTCCCTTTCAGCCTTTCTCTACACATCTTAAACCTGTACCCTCTAGTTTTAGACTCCCTCACCTGTGATCATCCACCTTGTCTCCACCCCTCATGATTCTATGAAACTCAGAATCAGGTTTATTATCTCCGGCATGTGATGTGAAATTTGTAAACTTGGCAGCAGCAGTTCAATACAATACATAATCTAGCAGAGAGAGAATAATAATAACAATAAATAAAATAATAATAACAAGTAAATCAATTATGTATATTGAATAGCTTTTTAAAAACATGCAAAAACAGAAATACTGTATATTTTTTTAAAAAGTGAGGTGGTGTCCAAAGATTCAATGTCCATCTAGGAATTGGATGGCAGAGGGAAAAAAGCTGTTCCTGAATCGCTGAGTGTGTGCCTTCAGGCTTCTGTACCTCCTACCTGATGGTAACAGTGAGAAAAGAGCATGCCCTGGGTGCTGGAGGTCTTTAATAATGGATGCTGCCTTTCTGAGATACCGCTCCCTAAAGATGTCCTGGGTACTTTGTAGGCTAGTGCCCAAGATGGAGCCGACTAAATTTACAACCCTCTGCAGCTTCTTTCGGTCCTGTGCAGTAGCCCCTCCATCCCAGACAGTGATGCAGCCTGTCAGAATGCTCTCCACAATACAACTATAGAAGTTTTTGAGTGTATTTGTTGACATGTCAAATCTCTTCAAACTCCTTGCCTTCTTTATAACTACATCGATATGCTGGGACCAGGTTAGATCCTCAGAGATCTTGACACCCAGGAACTTGAAGCTGCTCACTCTCTCCACTTCTGATCCCTCTATGAGGATTGGTATGTGATCCTTTGTCTTACCCTTCTTAAAGTTCACAATCAGCTCTTTGTTTTACTGACGTTGAGTGCCAGGTTGTTGCTGCAGCACCACTCCACTAGTTGGCATATCTCACTCCTGTACACCCTCTCGTCACCACCTGAGATTCTACCAACAATAGTAGGATCTATAAGGGTCACACCTGAGCCTCCTACACTCCAGGGTAAACTGCCCCTCCTGATAACTCAAGCCCTCCAGTTCTGGTAATCTCCTCTGCAGCATAATGACATCCTTTGTATCTCTGATGTCCAGAACTGCACACAATGCTCCGAGTGTGGTCACATCGCATTGCAAGTGTCACCAGTTAATCTATACTGTACCCGACAAAATTTAATTTATGCACTTCACTTTGTTTACCTATGTGTAAAACATTTTCAGATTTAATTCTTAACTCTCCTAAATTACTGTGTGTGATGTATACTACTGTCAGGAGAAACATTTGTCTTGTTTGACAGTATACGTGTATATAGTTACATGACAGTAAACTGGACTTGACCAACGTCTTGTCCAATTGTAACAGGATCTCCCGTATTCAGTGCCCTGACCAACAAAAGCCACCTGTGTTCCCCACCCTGTCCCCACCTTCCGGGAGCCAAGTACCTGTACCCCTGGGCTTCTCTGTCCTACCTCACTCCTCAGAAACCTACCATTCAGAGTTAACGCCGCCAGCCATTTTTAGTAACCTCTTTCTTCCTTGCAATGTGGGAGAATGAGGACAGCTTCATGGAAGTTATTAAAATTCTGAGAGACGAAGTGAGGTGGACGGTAGCGATCGCCAGAGATTCTGCAGATGCTGGAAATCTGAAGCAGCGTGCGCGCACACGCACACACACACACTCACGCGCACACGCACACACACACACTCACGCGCGCATGCACACACACACACACACACACACATACATACACACACACACACGCACGCATACACACGCACACACACATACACACACACACACAAACACACGCACACACACACGCACGCATACACACGCACACACACGCACACACACACTCACGCGCACACGCACACACACACACTCACGCGCGCATGCACACACACACACACACATACACACACACACACACGCACGCATACACACGCACACACACATACACACACACACACACAAACACACGCACACACACACGCACGCATACACACGCACACACACGCACACACACACACGCACCCACGCACGCATACGCATACACGCACGCACACGCACACACACACACATACGCACGCACGCATGCACACGCACACACACACGCACACACACACATACACGCACACACTCGCACGCATACGCATACACGCACGCACACACACACCACACACATGCACGCACACACACACGCACACACACACACGCACACACACACGCACACACACATACACACGCACACACACACACACGCGCACACACACACGCACATGCACACACACACGCACACACACACACCCCACCCCCCCCCCCCATCTGGAGGAATTCAGCAGCTCAGGCAGCATTGACCAGAATCATATCACTGGCATATTTCGTTTATTTAATGAGATATAGGCCCTTCTGGCCCTTGAGCTGCACCACCCAGCCATCCCCAATTTAACCCTAGCCGAATCGAATCACGGGACAATTTACAATGACCGATTAACCTACCGACTGGTAGGTCTTTGCACTGTGAGAGGAAACCCATGTGGCCGCTGGGAGAACGTACAAACTCCTTACAGGCAACAGCGGGAATGGAACCCGGGTTGCTGGTACAGTAAAACATTGCACTAACTACTTCGCTACTGTGCGGCCTGTTCCGGATTTCCAGCATCTGCAGAATCTCTCGTGACTGTTACCGCGCCCCACCCACGCCATTAAGTGCCCTCTGAAACAGCCCCAGGCACACTCGGGTCGACAGAAACAAGGGGAGTCAGGGTTAACGGTGTACAGATCGCAGGAAGTGATTGAGGCAATAGTGTGATTACCTGGGACTGGAGAGTAGACTCACAGGGGTGAGCTGGGGCCATGGATCGGTGCCCCTGTCGGGATCTGTGTAACCTGTGTCTCTGACCCCAGGCCTGAGGGGTTCCCTCCACCGGCTGCAGATCCAGTACGTCGACATCGTCTTCGCCAACAGGCCTGACATGAACACCGCCTTGGACGGTGAGTGCAGGGCGTGTCCGGGGCCATTTAGTAGGTGTTGACTCTGTGGGGGCATGGGGTGTGTGGTGAGTGTGGGGCTTGTGGTGAGTGTGGGGTGTGTGGTGAGTGTGGGGCTTGTGGTGAGTGTGGGATGTGGGTGAGTGTGGGGCTTGTGGTGAGTGTGGGGTGTGTGGTGAGTGTGGGGGTGTGGTGAGTGTGGGGCTTGTGGTGAGTGTGGGATGTGGTGAGTGTGGGGCTTGTGGTGAGTGTGGGATGTGTGGTGAGTGTGGGGTGTGGTGAGTGTGGGGTGTGTGGTGAGTGTGGGGTGTGTGGTGAGTGTGGGGCTTGTGAGTGTGGGGTGTGTGGTGAGTGTGGAGTGTGGTGAGTGTGGGGTGTGTGAGTGTGGGGTGTGTGGTGAGTGTGGAGTGTGGTGAGTGTGGAGTGTGGTGAGTGTGGGATGTGGTGAGTGTGGGGTGTGTGGTGAGTGTGGAGTGTGGTGAGTGTGGAGTGTGGTGAGTGTGGGGTGTGTGGTGAGTGTGGGGTGTGGTGAGTGTGGGGCTTGTGGTGAGTGTGGGATGTGGTGAGTGTGGGTGTGTGGTGAGTGTGGAGTGTGGTGAGTGTGGGGTTGTGGTGAGTGTGGGGTTTGTGGTGAGTGTGGGATGTGGTGAGTGTGGGGTGTGGTGAGTGTGGGGTGTGTGGTGAGTGTGGGGTGTGGTGAGTGTGGGATGTGGTGAGTGTGGGGTGTGGTGAGTGTGGGGTGTGGTGAGTGTGGGGCGTGTGGTGAGTGTGGGGCTTGTGGTGAGTGTGGGGTTTGTGGTGAGTGTGGGGTGTGGTGAGTGGGGTGTGTGGTGAGTATGGGGTGTGTGGTGAGTGTGGGGTGTGTGGTGAGTGTGGGGTTTGTGGTGAGTGTGGGGTTTGTGGTGAGTGTGGGATGTGGTGAGTGTGGGGTGTGTGGTGAGTGTGGGATGTGGTGAGTGTGGGGTGTGTGGTGAGTGTGGGGGTGTGGTGAGTGTGGGGTGTGGTGAGTGTGGGGCGTGTGGTGAGTGTGGGGCTTGTGGTGAGTGTGGGGTGTGTGGTGAGTGTGGGGTGTGGTGAGTGTGGGGCGTGTGGTGAGTGTGGGGCTTGTGGTGAGTGTGGGGTTTGTGGTGAGTGTGGGATGTGGTGAGTGTGGGGTGTGGTGAGTGTGGGGTGTGGTGAGTGTGGGGTGTGGTGAGTGTGGGGTTTGTGGTGAGTGTGGGATGTGGTGAGTGTGGGGTGTGTGGTGAGTGTGGGGTGTGGTGAGTGTGGGGTGTGGTGAGTGTGGGGTGTGGTGAGTGTGGGATGTGGTGAGTGTGGGGTGTGGTGAGTGTGGGGTGTGGTGAGTGTGGGGTGTGGTGAGTGTGGGGTGTGGTGAGTGTGGGGTGTGGTGAGTGTGGGGTTTGTGGTGAGTGTGGGATGTGGTGAGTGTGGGGTGTGTGGTGAGTGTGGGGTGTGGTGAGTGTGGGGTGTGGTGAGTGTGGGGTGTGGTGAGTGTGGGGTGTGGTGAGTGTGGGGTTTGTGGTGAGTGTGGGATGTGGTGAGTGTGGGGTGTGGTGAGTGTGGGGTGTGGTGAGTGTGGGGTGTGGTGAGTGTGGGGTGTGGTGAGTGTGGGGTGTGTGGTGAGTGTGGGGTGTGGTGAGTGTGGGATGTGGTGAGTGTGGGGTGTGGTGAGTGTGGGGTGTGGTGAGTGTGGGGTGTGTGGTGAGTGTGGGGTGTGTGGTGAGTGTGGGGTGTGGTGAGTGTGGGGTGTGGTGAGTGTGGGGTGTGTGGTGAGTATGGGGTGTGTGGTGTGTGTGGGGGTGTGGTGAGTGTGGGGGTGTGTGGTGAGTGTTGGGGTGTGTGGTGAGTGTGGGGTGTGGTGAGTGTGGGGTGTGGTGAGTGTGGGGTGTGTGGTGGTGGGGTGTGTGGTGAGTGTGGTGGTGTGGTGGTGTGGGGTGTGGTGTGTGTGGGTGGTGGTGAGTGTGGGGTGTGTGGTGAGTGTGGGGTGTGGTGAGTGTGGGGATGTGGTGTGTGTGGTGTGGTGAGTGTGGGGTGTGGTGAGTGTGGGGTGTGTGGTGAGTGCGGGATGTGGTGAGTGTGGGGTGTGGTGAGTGTGGGGTGTGTGGTGAGTGTGGGGTGTGGTGAGTGTGGGGTGTGTGGTGAGTGCGGGATGTGGTGAGTATGGGGTGTGTGGTGAGTGTGGGTGTGGTGAGTGTGGGGTGTGTGGTGAGTGTGGGATGTGGTGAGTGTGGGGTGTGGTGAGTGTGGGGTGTGTGGGAGTGTGGGATGTGGTGAGTGTGGTGTGTGGTGAGGTGGGGATGTGGTGAGTGTGGGGTGGTGGTGAGTGTGGGGGTGTGGTGAGTGTGGGGTGTGTGGTGAGTGAGGGGTTGTGGTGTGTGTGGGGGGTGTGGTGAGTGTGGGGGTGTGGTGAGTGTGGGGTGTGGTGAGTGTGGGGTGTGGTGAGTGGGGTGTGTGGTGAGTGTGGGGGGGTGTGGTGAGTGTGGGGTGTGTGGTGAGTGTGGGGTGTGGTGAGTGTGGGGTGTGTGGTGTGGTGAGGTGTGGTGAGTATGGGGTGTGTGGTGAGTGTGGGGTGTGTGGTGAGTGTGGGGCTTGTGGGTGAGTGTGGGGTGTGGTGAGTGTGGGGTGTGTGGTGAGTGTGGGGTGTGGTGAGTGTGGGGTGTGTGGTGAGTGTGGGGTGTGTGGTGAGTGTGGGGCTTGTGGTGAGTGTGGGATGTGGTGAGTGGGGTGTGTGGTGAGTGTGGGGTGTGGTGAGTGTGGGGCTTGTGGTGAGTGTGGGGTTTGTGGTGAGTGTGGGGTTTGTGGTGAGTGCGGGATGTGGTGAGTGTGGGGTGTGTGTGGTGAGTGTGGGGTGTGGTGAGTGTGGGGTTTGTGGTGAGTGCGGGATGTGGTGAGTGTGGGGTGTGTGGTGAGTGTGGGGTGTGGTGAGTGTGGGGTTTGTGGTGAGTGTGGGATGTGGTGAGTGTGGGGTGTGTGGTGAGTGTGGGATGTGGTGAGTGTGGGTGTGTGGTGAGTGTGGGGTGTGTGGTGAGTGTGGGGTGTGTGGTGAGTGTGGGATGTGGTGAGTGTGGGGTGTGTGGTGAGTGTGGGGTGTGTGGTGAGTGTGGGGTGTGTGGTGAGTGTGGGGTGTGTGGTGAGTGTGGGATGTGGTGAGTGTGGGGTGTGTGGTGAGTGTGGGGTGTGGTGAGTGTGGGGTGTGGTGAGTGTGGGGGTGTGTGGTGAGTGTGGGATGTGGTGAGTGGGGTGTGTGGTGAGTGTGGGGTGTGTGGTGAGTGTGGGGCTGTGTGGTGAGTGTGGGGTTGTGGTGAGTGTGGGGTTTGTGGTGAGTGCGGGATGTGGTGAGTATGGGGTGTGTGGTGAGTGTGGGGTGTGTGGTGAGTGTGGGGCTTGTGGTGAGTGTGGGATGTGGTGAGTGGGGTGTGTGGTGAGTGTGGGTGTGTGGTGAGTGTGGGGCTTGTGGTGAGTGTGGGATGTGGTGAGTGGGGTGTGTGGTGAGTGTGGGGTGTGTGGTGAGTGTGAGGTTTGTGGTGAGTGTGGGGCTTGTGGTGAGTGTGGGGCTTGTGGTGAGTGTGGGGTTGTGGTGAGTGTGGGATGTGGTGAGTGGGGTGTGTGGTGAGTGTGGGGTGTGTGGTGAGTGTGGGGTGTGGTGAGTGTGGGGTTTGTGGTGAGTGTGGGGTTGTGGTGAGTGGGATGTGGTGAGTGGGGTGTGTGGTGAGTGTGGGGGTGTGTGGTGAGTGTGGGGTGTGGTGAGTGTGGGGTTTGTGGTGAGTGTGGGGTGTGGTGAGTGTGGGTTTGTGGTGAGTGTGGGGTGTGGGAGTGGGGTGTGTGGTGAGTTGTGGGGTGTGTGGTGAGTGTGGGGTGTGTGGTGAGTGTGGGGTTTGTGGTGAGTGTGGGGGTTGTGGTGAGTGTGGGATGTGTGGTGAGTGTGGGATGTGGTGAGTGTGGGTGTGGGTGAGTGTGGGATGTGGTGAGTGTGGGGTGTGTGGTGAGTGTGGGGTGTGGTGAGTGTGGGGTGTGGTGAGTGTGGATGTGGTGAGTGTGGGATGTGGTGAGTGTGGGGCTTGTGGTGAGTGTGGGGCTTGTGGTGAGTGTGGGGTGTGTGGTGAGTGTGGGGTGTGGTGAGTGTGGGGCGTGTGGTGAGTGTGGGGCTTGTGGTGAGTGTGGGGTTTGTGGTGAGTGTGGGATGTGGTGAGTGTGGGGTGTGGTGAGTGTGGGTGTGTGGTGAGTGTGGGGTGTGGTGAGTGTGGGGTTGTGGTGAGTGTGGGGGTTTGTGGTGAGTGTGGGATGTGGTGAGTGGGGTGTGTGTGGTGAGTGTGGGGTGTGTGGTGAGTGTGGGTGTGGTGAGTGTGGGGTTTGTGGTGAGTGTGGGGCTGTGGTGAGTGTGGGGTTTGTGGTGAGTGTGGGGTGTGTGTGAGTGGGGTTGTGGTGAGTATGGGGTGTGGTGTGGTGAGTGTGGGGTGTGTGGTGAGTGTGGGGTTTGTGGTGAGTGTGGGGTGTGGTGAGTGTGGGATGTGTGGTGAGTGTGGGATGTGGTGAGTGTGGGGTTGTGGTGAGTGTGGGATGTGGTGAGTGTGGGGTGTGTGGTGAGTGTGGGGTGTGGTGAGTGTGGGGTGTGGTGAGTTTGGATGTGGTGAGTGTGGGATGTGGAGTGTGTGGGCTTGTGGTGAGTGTGGGGCTTGTGGTGAGTGTGGGGTGTGTGGTGAGTGTGGGGTGTGGTGAGTGTGGGGGCTTGTGGTGAGTGTGGGGCTTGTGGTGAGTGTGGGGTTGTGGTGAGTGTGGGATGTGGTGAGTGTGGGGTGTGGTGAGTGTGGGTTTGTGGGTGAGTGTGGGATGTGGTGAGTGTGGGGTGTGTGGTGAGTGTGGGATGGTGGTGTGGTGGGTGAGTGTGGGCTTGTGGTGAGTGTGGGGCTTGTGGTGAGTGTGGGGTGTGTGGTGAGTGTGGGGTTGTGGTGAGTGTGGGGTGTGGTGAGTGTGGGGCTTGTGGTGAGTGTGGGTTTGTGGTGAGTGTGGGATGTGGTGAGTGTGGGGTTGTGGTGAGTGTGGGGTGTGTGGTGAGTGTGGGGTGTGGTGAGTGTGGTGGTGTGGTGAGTGTGGGGTGTGTGGGTGTGGTGAGTGTGGGGTGTGTGGTGAGTGTGGGGTGTGGTGAGTGTGGGGTTGTGGTGAGTGTGGGATGTGGTGAGTGTGGGATGTGGTGAGTTGTGGGTGTGGTGAGTGTGGGGTGTGGTGAGTGTGGGGTGTGGTGAGTGTGGGGTGTGTGGTGTGAGTGTGGGATGTGGTGAGTGTGGGGTGTGGTGAGTGTGGGGTGTGGTGAGTGTGGGATGTGGTGAGTGTGGGGTGTGTGGTGAGTGTGGGGTGTGTGGTGAGTGTGGGATGTGGTGAGTGTGGGGTGTGGTGAGTGTGGGGTGTGTGGTGAGTGTGGGGTGTGGTGAGTGTGGGGTGTGGTGAGTGTGGGGTGTGGTGAGTGTGGGATGTGGTGAGTGTGGGGTGTGTGGTGAGTGTGGGGTGTGTGGTGAGTGTGGGGTGTGGTGAGTGTGGGGTGTGGTGAGTGTGGGGTGTGTGGTGAGTGTGGGGCTTGTGGTGAGTGTGGGGTGTGTGGTGAGTGTGGGGTGTGTGGTGAGTGTGGGGTGTGGTGAGTGGGGTGTGGTGAGTGTGGGGTGTGTGGAGTGTGGGTGTGTGAGTGGGGTGTGTGGTGAGTGTGGGTGTGGTGAGTGTGGGGAGTGGTGAGTGTGGGGTGTGGTGAGGGGGGTGTGGGTGAGTGTGGGGTGTGGTGGTGTGGGGTGTGTGGTGGTGTGGGTGTGTGGTGAGTGTGGGGTGTGTGGTGAGTGTGGGGTGTGGTGAGTGTGGGGTGTGTGGTGAGTGCGGATGTGGGAGTATGGGGTGTGGTGAGTGTGGGGTGTGTGGTGAGTGTGGGGTTGTGGTGAGTGTGGGATGTGGTGAGTGGGGTGTGTGGTGAGTGTGGGGTGTGGTGAGTATGGGGTGTGGTGAGTGTGGGGTGTGTGGTGAGTGCGGGATGTGGTGAGTATGGGGTGTGTGGTGAGTGTGGGGTGTGTGGTGAGTGTGGGATTGTGTGAGTGTGGGATGTGGTGAGTGGGGTGTGTGGTGAGTGTGGGGTGTGGTGAGTGTGGGGCTTGTGGTGAGTGTGGGGTTTGTGGTGAGTGTGGGGTGTGGTGAGTGTGGTGTGTGGTGAGTGTGGGGTTTGTGGTGAGTGTGGGGTTTGTGGTGAGTGTGGGGTTTGTGGTGAGTGTGGGGTTTGTGGTGAGTGCGGGATGTGGTGAGTGGGGTGTGTGGTGAGTGTGGGATGTGGTGAGTGGGGTGTGTGGTGAGTGTGGGGTTTGTGGTGAGTGTGGGATGTGGTGAGTGGGGTGTGTGGTGAGTGTGGGGTTTGTGGTGAGTGTGGGATGTGGTGAGTGGGGTGTGTGGTGAGTGTGGGGTTTGTGGTGAGTGTGGGGTTTGTGGTGAGTGTGGGGTTTGTGGTGAGTGTGGGGTTTGTGGTGAGTGCGGGATGTGGTGAGTATGGGGTGTGTGGTGAGTGTGGGGTGTGTGGTGAGTGTGGGGCTTGTGGTGAGTGTGGGATGTGGTGAGTGGGGTGTGTGGTGAGTGTGGGGTGTGTGGTGAGTGTGGGATGTGGTGAGTGGGGTGTGTGTGGTGAGTGTGGGGTGTGTGGTGAGTGTGGGCTTGTGGTGAGTGTGGGGTTTGTGGTGAGTGTGGGGTTTGTGGTGAGTGCGGGATGTGGTGAGTATGGGGTGTGTGGTGAGTGTGGGGTGTGTGGTGAGTGTGGGGCTTGTGGTGAGTGTGGGATGTGGTGAGTGGGGTGTGTGGTGAGTGTGGGGTGTGTGGTGAGTGTGGGGCTTGTGGTGAGTGTGGGATGTGGTGAGTGGGGTGTGTGGTGAGTGTGGGGTGTGTGGTGAGTGTGAGGTTTGTGGTGAGTGTGGGGCTTGTGGTGAGTGTGGGGCTTGTGGTGAGTGTGGGGTTTGTGGTGAGTGTGGGATGTGGTGAGTGGGGTGTGTGGTGAGTGTGGGGTGTGTGGTGAGTGTGGGGTGTGGTGAGTGTGGGGTTTGTGGTGAGTGTGGGGTTTGTGGTGAGTGTGGGATGTGGTGAGTGGGGTGTGTGGTGAGTGTGGGGTGTGTGGTGAGTGTGGGGTGTGGTGAGTGTGGGGTTTGTGGTGAGTGTGGGGTGTGGTGAGTGTGGGGTTTGTGGTGAGTGTGGGGTGTGGTGAGTGGGGTGTGTGGTGAGTATGGGAGTGTGTGGTGAGTGTGGGTGTGTGGTGAGTGTGGGGCTTGTGGTGAGTGTGGGGTGTGGTGAGTGGGGTGTGGTGAGTGTGGGGTGTGTGGTGAGTGTGGGGCTTGTGAGTGTGGGGTGTGTGGTGAGTTTGGGGCTTGTGAGTTTGGGGCTTGTGAGTGTGGGGTGTGTGGAGGTGCATGGGGTGTTTGGTGAATTTCATGATTCTGGGACGGGGTGTGTATAGGGGAGGGATCTGATGCTCTGGTGGGACAGGTGGTACTGGGGGGTCTGTATGGGGAAGGGATCTGGTGGGGCAGGGGGTGTGGGGGGCACTAACCAACATCTGCAGATCCTATATTGACCTCATCAGACACCTCAGTCTCCAGGAACTGCCTTCGAGTAGGATGAGTGAGAGAGAGTGTGTGTGTATGATTGCAGGTATGGTTGTATATATTTGCATGTGTTTGTGTGTCGATACAGGGTCTGTGTACACACCAACTTGTTTGTTTATTTATTCATTCCTTTATATGTCTGTCTATCTCTCTGCCTATCTGTCTGTTAATCTATCTGTTTCTTTGTCCATCAATCTATCTGTCTTTATTGATTGAGTACAGTGTGGAACAGGCTGTTCCAGCCCTTTGAGCCTCACCCTTCAATTTAACCCTAGCCTGATCACAGGACAATTTACATTGCCCAATTAACCCACGAACCGGTATGTCTTTGGACTGTGGGAGGAAACCAGAGTACTCGGAGATAAACTTTTGGATAATTCTCACTGAAGGGCACCAGGATTGAACTCTGAACTCCGACGCCCAGAGCTGTAATAGTGTCGTACTAACCGCTGCGTTACCGTGGTGACCATTTTGAACATGTCTGCCACTTCCTGAATACGTAAGCTTGTGTGTTCCTGTGGTTGTGGCTGTATTCATGTGTTCCTGCTTGTTTATTAATCTACAACTGGAATCTCATGGGGGACGTCCTTCCATGAGGAGACCCCCCCTCCCCCACCCCTGATCCAGCCAGTGTAGGGGGAGATAGTGTTCACACAATACTTGGTGCTATACTCACACATGGACGTTTTCACCCGCAGGAAGCTCTGCTCCCCGGTCGAGAGTCTTCTTCGTGGAAGGTAGTTATTGACTGGGGTCTGGTTTGGCTTCCTTTCACCCTCGTGAGTGAGGGGTCATGCGACGGTGGGGGAGGAGCTGGGTCCTCCTGGTTAAGCCAACAACAAAAGCCTGCAGATGCTGGAAATCTGAAACAAAAACAGCAAGTGGTGAGCAAGATAAAGAGTGGTTTAATCAGCCACTCTAAATTGTCTGGGTGGGTGGTGGGGTGGAGATACGTCTCTACCAAGGGGGGCGTAAGGTGCTCCTTCCCTCCGCTGGCCTGCAGGTCACCCATGGGCAAGGTGTAGCTCCTGATTAGCCCCCACTCCCACCGATCAGGGTTATTGGAGCAGGTGGTGGATGATCGTATGAGCAGCCGGTGCATATCACATGTCCTGGAGCTAGGGTTTTACTCTCTGGAGAGGAGGAGGATGAGAGGAGACATGATAGAGGTGTACAAGATATTAAGAGGAATAGACAGAGTGGACAGCCAGCGCCTCTTCCCCAGGGCACCACTGCTCAGTACAAGAGGACATGGCTTTAAGGTAAGGGGAGGGAAGTTCAAGGGGGATATTAGGGGAAGGTTTGTCACTCAGAGAGTGGTTGGTGCATGGAATGCACTGCCTGAGTCAGTGGTGGAGGCAGATACACTAGTGAAGTTTAAGAGACTACTAGACAGGTATATGGAGGAATTTAATATGGGAGGCAGGGTTTAAGGGTCAGCACAACATTGTGGGCTGAAGGGCCTGTACTGTGCTGTATTGTTCTATGTTCTATTATGTGGCCACTGACGCCAGGCAGACAATCTCTCGTTGATATTGTTGATATTGGCTGGGGTCACCCGTCTTGTAAAGACATCGCCCAGAAGAAGGCAATGGGCAAACCCCTTCTGTAGAAACATTTACCAAGAATGCTCACGGTCAAGACCGCGATCACCCACGTCATACTACATGGCACAAACGTTGATGAGTGTGTGGGTCGGGGGAGAACCTGGAGGGGTCAGAAATCAATGGGAATGCTTATTTATTTGCATTTTCTACAAAGTAATAGATGAAGTTTACATTATTCTTGTTTGTGGACAGAGTCTCTTGCCTTAGTTCCAATTCTGTGTGCTCCCGTCATGTTTTTAGGGAATGGTTTCATTTGAGCTTGGCAAACACCAGATTAGTTTTCTCCTGGGGGGGGGGGGGTGGAATAGGCCCTTCCAGCCCTTCGAACCATGCTGCCCCAACAACCCCCAGAGAACCCTAACCGAACCGCAGGGCAATTTACAATAACCAGTTCGCTAACCCGGTACGTCTCCGGACCGTGGGAGGAAACCAGAGCACCTGGGGAATATACCCACGTATATCCCAGGGAGGAGGTACAGCGCCGGAATTGACCAGAACTCCGGAACGCCCTGAGCTGAAACAGCATCGTGCCAGCTGCTACACTGTGGTTGAAGGTCAGCATGGGCTCGATGGGCCGAAAGGCCTGAGCTGTGGCCTGCTTCCCTCTCTCCACAGACGCGGCCCGACCTGCTGAGCGGTTTCCTGCATGTTTAGGTTTCAGATGTCGCGGGTCGGGCAGAGAGAGGCAGCGCCAGCGGTGTGTTTGATCCACGGGTTGCGGGGGGCAGGACCCCGTCAGCGAGGGAGTCCTCACTGCGAGACCTGTCTGTTTCCGCAGAGATTGTCCGGGCCATGACTTTTCTAATAAACCAAGGCGAGGCGATGTACTGGGGGACATCTCGGTGGAGAGCAGTGGAGATCATGGTGAGCGACTTCAGCAGATCATGGAGTGAAAACAGGCCCTTCGGCCCATTGAGGCCACGCTGACCAGCAAGTACCCATTCACACTAATCCTGCTGTTGGTTTTCACTTAATATTGTCACATGTAATGGGGTACAGTGAACTTATCTTAGAATACAAGACTTTGGAGCAGAATTGGGCCATTTGGCCCATTGAGTTTGTTCCACCATTTCATCATGGCTGATCCATTTCTCTGTCAACCCCATTCTCTCCACAGTCTCTTCAGCCACCTCTTTCAGAACCCTGGTGTGTAAGCCATCCGGTCCAGGTGATTTATCTACCTTCAGACCTTTCAGTTTCCCAAGGGCCTTCTCCCGAGTAGTGGCAACTGCACTCACCTCTGCCCCCTGACACCTTGAACTTCCATCACACTGTTAGTGTCTTCCACAGTGAAGACTGATGCAAAGTACTTATCCAGTTCGTCCCCATTACTGCCTCTCCAGCATCTTTTTCCAGTGGTCTGATATCGACTCTCACCTCCCTTTTACACTTTATGTATATCTCGCCTCCCACACACTGTTCATAAGTATCACCGGGTTAGAACCAGGCAGAACGATAACAGAATGCAGAACAAAGTGTTACAGCAAAAGAGAGAGTGCAGTCCAGGGAAGCAGAAAGGTGCTAGGTCATAATGAGTTCAGTTCTGAGTCACAGAAGAAGGCCCTTTGGCCCAACAAATCTATGCCGGCCAAGATGCCCATCCAAGTTGAGTTTGGTCCGTAGAGCAACCTTCCCGATTTCACTCTTCCCACCTTCCCAACAACTCCCTCCAGATTTGATCCTTTAACCGCACACTAGGGGGTCAATTCCAGTGGCCAATTAACCCCACCAACCCCAACCCCCCACGTGGGTGGGATGTGGGAGCAAACTGGAACACCAGGGGGAAACCCAAGTGGGAGAAGGTGCAAACTCCACACACACACACACACACACACACACACACACACACACACACACACACACACACACACACACACACACACACACACACACACACGAGAAAGGGAGAGGGAGGGGGATGCCAGGTGGAGGTGAATGTCGATTTCTCCTTCTGGTAAAAAAATCTCCTCCCCCTCTCCCTTCTACTAATCCCTACTCTGGGCTCCTGCCTCTTCTCACCTGCCTGTCACCTCCCTGGGTCTCCTCCTCCCCTTTCTCCCATGGTGCACTCTCCTCTCCTATCAGATTCCTTCCTCTCCAGCCCTTTACCTTTCCCACCCACCTGGCTTCACCTGTCACCTTCCAGCTACCCTCTGTCTCCTCCCCCACCCACTTTCTTATTCTGGCATCTTCCCCCTTCCTTTCCAGTCTTGAGGAAGGGTCTTGGCTGAAACATCAACGGCTTATTCACTTCCATACATGCTGCCGGCCTGTTGAGTTCCTTCAGCATCTCGTGTGTGTTCTCTGGACGTACAGGACTTGCTCCAAACCTCTTGCTGATTCGGTAAAGCAATCAACGTAATCAAAGACCCCGGACAGTCTCTCTTCTCTCCCATCGGACAGAAGACACAAAAAGCTGAAAGACCAGTAGGCACACGGACAGCTCTCATCCCGCTGTTTTAAGACCCTGAACAAACCTCTTGTACAACAAGATGGACGCCTGACCTCACAGTCTGTCTTGCATCTTATTGTTTACCTGTGCTGCCCTTTCCCTGTGGCTGTTACACTCTATGCTGATTCCGTTATTGTTTTGCCTTGTTCTACCCGAATGCACTGTGTAATGGTCTGATCTGTAATGGACAATACACAAGACGAGCTTTTCACTGAGGCTCGGCACATCGACCGATCCCGAAGTCCAAGCCAATGGTTACTCCGTTATACAGGGTCGGAAGGCAACTGCTCACTGACGCTGGCCCCCACCTCGAGGAGATGGAGACCACCCTGTGGTTTGGACTCTATTCCCCGATCCACCCCCTGCCTCACCGCCCTTACCTTCTCATGGGAGACAGGTGCAGGCACGGGTCGGGGGCGTGCTCGGTTGGGGCGGTAAACACCCTGCCATCCTATAGATGTGGGTGAGATGTTCGCGGTGATGAGGGGCAAAATGGGAAGGGGTAAGGGACACAAAGAGAGGGTGGGGGCAAGAAAGGGTTAAAGTTGGAGGCTCCCAGAAAGAAAATAAAGTTGAGGGGCAGGGGGCTAGTTGGAGAGAGGGTAGGAAGGGGTTAAGATTTGAAAGAGGGCAGCGAGGGATTAAAAGAGGGGGTGCAGGAGTTAAATTTGGAGTGACGCAGGAAGGGGTTGGAGGGGTAAGAGACGGGAGGCAGGAAGGGGGTTAAGGTTGAGAGGGAGGAAGGAATAGCCATGCTGCGATGGGGTTGCTGATGCTGTCTCCTGACCCACTCCGTGCCTCTCCACAGGAAGCATACTCCATCGCCCGGCAGTTCAACCTGATCCCACCTGTCTGTGAGCAGTCCGAGTATCACCTCTTCAATCGAGACACGGTGGAGGCACATCTCCCTGAGCTTTACTACAAGATTGGTGAGTGTCGAGGCTTCTTCCCTCTACAATACTCCCTCTCCCCTTCTCTCTCTCCCTCTTCCCATCCGTCCCACCCTGTTTCTCCCCTACCTCACACTCTCTCTCCCCTCTCTCCCACTCTGACCCACCTGTCTCCGTACATCTCTGTGTTTCTCCAGGTCTCGGCACAATGACCTACTCCCCGCTGGCTTGTGGCTTGATCACTGGAAAGTACGAAGACTGCATTCCGGAATATTCCAGGGCCTCACTGCAGGTAAATCACATCTGACCTGGAACAGATCTGAAAATCCAGCAGAACTGATCTCAGATCCTTCTCTGGTTTTAGGGTCAAGCATGTGACATCCCCTCCACACTGTCCCATCACACACTCCCAGGGTCAGACACAGAGTGAAGCTCCCTCTACACTGTCCCAACACACACTCCCGGGGTCAGCCACAGAGTGAAGCTCCCTCCACACCATCCCATCACACACTCCCAGGGTCAGACACAAAGTGAAGCTCCCTCTACACCGTCCCATCACACACTCCCAGGGTCAGACACAAAGTGAAGCTCCCTCTACACCGTCCCATCACACACTCCCGGGGTCAGACACAGAGTGAAGCTCCCTCCACACTGTCCCATCACACACTCCCGGGGTCAGACACAGAGTGAAGCTCCCTCTACACCGTCTCATCACACACTCCCAGGGTCAGACACAGAGTGAAGCTCCCTCCACACTGTCCCATCACACACTCCCGGGGTCAGACACAGAGTGAAGCTCCCTCTACACCGTCCCATCACACACCCCCAGGGTCAGACACAGAGTGAAGCTCTCTCTACACCGTCCCATCACACACTCCCAGGGTCAGACACAGAGTGAAGCTCCCTCTACACTGTCCCATCACACACTCCCGGGGTCAGACACAGAGTGAAGCTCCCTCTACACCGTCCCATCACACACTCCCAGGGTCAGACACAGAGTGAAGCTCCCTCTACACCGTCCCATCACACACTCCCAGGGTCAGACACAGAGTGAAGCTCCCTCTACACTGTCCCATCACACACTCCCAGGGTCAGACACAGAGTGAAGCTCCCTCTACACTGTCCCATCACACACTCCCAGGGTCAGACACAGAGTGAAGCTCCCTCTACACCGTCCCATCACACACTCCCAGGGTCAGACACAGAGTGAAGCTCCCTCTACACCGTCCCATCACACACTCCCAGGGTCAGACACAGAGTGAAGCTCCCTCTACACTGTCCCATCACACACTCCCAGGGTCAGACACAGAGTGAAGCTCCCTCTACACTGTCCCATCACACACTCCCAGGGTCAGACACAGAGTGAAGCTCCCTCTACACTGTCCCATCACACACTCCCAGGGTCAGACACAGAGTGAAGCTCCCTCCACACAAGGGGCTTCTCCTCAGGTTCTGCCGCACTTCAGTGGCACGCTCCTGATCGCCCAACGCGGAGGCAGAGCTGGATGACTCGGGGGTCTCCTGGTTAGTTTGTTCCTGGGCCTGGCCAAGGTGGTCGTCATTGAGCAGTCGAGAGTTCTGCACGGGCCAACTGCCTGCCGCATCTCCAGAGTTATGTCCATGCCCGGGTGTCCCTGGAGAAGGAGTCCTGCTCTCTGGAAGCTTCTAGGACAGGAACGCACAAAGATGATAATATTTCTTTGTTAAAGTTTTAGGAATATGGTATTAAAATGGAAGATCCCAAAAATGAGGATCTAACCATTAGCGGATTGTAAGAAAGAAGTGTCTGAGATACAGGGTAATGCTCTATCTCTGCCAATCTTTCGGATTGGACCAGGGCCAGGGTGAAAGGTCAAAGAAATTTTGTCTACCAGTCAGTGCTGCCCTCACCTGCAGGGCTACGAGTGGCTGAAGGACAAGATCACCAGCGAGGAAGGCCAATCACAGCAGTGCAAGCTCAAGGAACTGCAGCCGATCGCAGACAGTCTGTCCTGCACCCTGCCTCAGCTGGCGATCGGTGAGTCTGGGCTCGACACGAGGGCTGGGGGAGTGCGGGACAGCATGTGGGCTGCCAGTCAGGGGGTGGGTGCACCGTTACAGTTTGACCTATGAGTGGTCCTAAAAGGGGGCAGAAGGGGATGCAGATGCTGGAAGGACGGACACGCTAATGAGGAACTCAATGGGCCAGTCTGTATCTGCCTCAGATTTCCAGTATCTGTTAGATGCCACTCACCAGAGAGGCGATGTTGGCCCGTTGGGATTCTGCAAATGGGAAGGCAGTTGTTATCCTGGGATTCCGGAGTCTTGGATTGAATGGGAAAAGATTTGATCCACTGAGGTCCTGTACTTGTGGAAATAGGAATCGTCTGCTGATTTAATCTGGGATCGTGTGGAGGGAGTGGGAAAGATCATCATCCAGTGGGATTGCAGGCAGTGCAATGGGAATTGATGCAGTTGTAGGTAGTGAGCGGATCCCTTGGGATTGTGTACAAAGGGAAGCGGTCAGTCCATTACGACAGTGGGTGAGGGTGGGATGGGGTTTGGATTCCGGAGTCTCAGGAAGAGCTGGGCTTGTGAGGCTGACTCATTCCTAAGCTACTGCAGGAAGACCCCGGGATTCAGTGGCCGCGATGTTTGACAGCCCCCTCTCCTCTGCCTTCCCCTCAGCGTGGTGCCTGAGGAACGAATCGGTCAGCTCGGTCCTCCTGGGCGTGTCGGGCGTGATCCAGCTGCGCGAGAACCTCGGCGCCATTCAGGTGAGTTTCCTGCACGGCCCACACTGGCGAGGGCCAAGGACAGATCATCTGGATGTGGGTCCTTCCCCAACACAGCCGTGGTAGCGTGGTTAGCCAGAGTCAGCAATTATGCGGCCAGGAGGGGAGATGCCCCTGCTGGCTGGGGCATCTGGAACAAGGGGTAAGAGTCTCTGAGTGAGGGAACAGACCTTTAGCACTGTGGAGGGAAAATATTTCTTCACCCGGAGGACAATGAATCTTTGGAATTCTCTACCCACGAGTCACTAAATGCATTTAAGACAGGGGCTGAAAGATTTTTGGATCTTTTAGGAGCAAGACTGAGATCAAAGATCAATTTTGTCATACAGCATAGAAACAGGCCCTTTGGCCTGACTCATCCATGCCAACCAACCTGAGCTAGTCAACTTTCCCTGTGTTTGGCTCATATCCCCCCAAGCCTCTCCAATCCTCACACCTGTCCATATGCCTCTCCAATCCTCGCACCTGTCCAAATGCCTCTCCAATCCTCGCACCTGTCCAAATGCCTCTCCGATCCTCACACCTGTCCAAATGCCTCTCCAATCCACACACCTGTCCAAATGCCTCTCCAATCCACACACCTGTCCAAATGCCTCTCCGATCCTCATACCTGTCCAAATACCTCTCCAATCCTCACACCTGTCCAAATGCCTCTCCGATCCTCACACCTGTCCAAATGCCTCTCTGATCCTCATACCTGTCCAAATACCTCTCCAATCCACACACCTGTCCAAATGCCTCTCCGATCCTCACACCTGTCCAAATGCCTCTCCAATCCTCATACCTGTCCAAATACCTCTCCAATCCTCACACCTGTCCAAATGTCTCTCCGATCCTCGCACCTGTCCAAATGCCTCTCCAATCCTCACACCTGTCCAAATGCCTCTCCGATCCTCGCACCTGTCCAAATGCCTCTCCAATCCTCACACCTGTCCAAATGCCTCTCCAATCCACACACCTGTCCAAATGCCTCTCCAATCCACACACCTGTCCAAATGCCTCTCCGATCCTCATACCTGTCCAAATACCTCTCCAATCCTCACACCTGTCCAAATGCCTCTCCGATCCTCACACCTGTCCAAATGCCTCTCTGATCCTCATACCTGTCCAAATACCTCTCCAATCCACACACCTGTCCAAATGCCTCTCCGATCCTCACACCTGTCCAAATGCCTCTCCAATCCTCATACCTGTCCAAATACCTCTCCAATCCTCACACCTGTCCAAATGTCTCTCCGATCCTCGCACCTGTCCAAATGCCTCTCCAATCCTCACACCTGTCCAAATGCCTCTCCGATCCTCGCACCTGTCCAAATGCCTCTCCAATCCTCACACCTGTCCAAATGCCTCTCCAATCCTCACACCTGTCCAAATGCCCTTTAAGAATTGTGATAAATATAATCAAAGACGAGACCCACCCCGGACACTCTCTCTTCTCCCTCTCCCACCGGGCAGAAGATACAAAAGCCTGAAAGCACATGCCACCTGGCTCGAGGTCCCACTGTTATCAGTCTCTTCAATGGAGCTCTAGGATGATAAAATGGACTCTAGACCTCACAATCTACCCCGTTATGATCTTGCACTTTATTGTTTACCTGCACTGCACGTTTCCGGTAGCTTTTACACTTCATTCTGCATTAGGACATAGAACGTAGAACAACATTACACAGGAGCAGGCCTTTCAGCCCACTATACTGTGCTTAACCAGCTAAAAAGTAAATTTTAAAAAACAGAAACTCCTACCTACACAATGTCCATATCTGAATGTCCATGTCCCAATTTGTGCAAATACTACGTCGGCCAAACTGGGAGAAAACTATCCACAAGGATCCGTGAGCATCAACTGGCTGTGAAACGCCATGACCAGCTGCCCCTGGTCTCCACCCCTGGAAATCGAGAGGAGCACAAATTCAACCGGGCATTAGTGGAAGTCACGGCACAAGCAAACACGCGGCCTGCAAGAGAATTCCTAGAAGCGTGGAGAGTGAACGCGTGAAGTTCGCCCCACAGCCAATCAGTGACGAGATTTCCTCCCTGCATCACAATTGAGTTTCGGGAATGACATCCAATCAGCTGATTGGAAAGTATATAAAGGCCAAGCATTTGGAGGACACACCGTAAACAACAGTACACTGACGATGTCTCCTCACATGGTGACGAAACATTTGTGAGTAAATTGCCAGGATCAGGGAACAACTCAACCCAACCATTAACCGTCCAAGTTACGCATCTTTCAACCCTCTAGAGGAGTTGTTGCTCAGCCTCCTACATTCCAGGAAATACACATAAATGCCCAATCGATCAAGTCTCTCTTACATCTCAACCCCTTCAGTCCTGGCAATATCCTGGTGAATCTTTTCTGCACCCTTTCCAGAGTAACGACATTGTGTGGGACCAAATGGCTCACTCAGGATCTTAACCAGAGACAACATACTTGCAGATCACCTCCGTCCCCCAACTCAAGCCCACTCTTCCCACTTCCCTACACACATATTCAATCTGGCCTTGATTTCCCACCTTGCGGTCTGACACACCACATACCCAACCACTTCCTCCCCACCCAACCTCTGCATCCCTACAATCCTGGCACCTCCCCTTCCTCCTTCCCAGATTTCCAAGCTCAGCTGTACTGGAATTCCCACTCCAAACCTTTTCCTTTCCTAAGGTCTACCCTGAGCTGAACTTGCCACAGTATCTCCTGATGCTATACGACACCATTTCCACAGGAACTCAGTAGGTCGGGCAGCATCTGTGGAGGGAAACGTATAGTAGACATTTAGGGTTGAGACCTTTCTTCAGGACTGAGAGCACAGAGGGAGGGAGTCAGCGTTCCGTGTCCGTGGGGCAAGAACGACAATGTAATTAATGCTTTAACTGAGTCAAGGTAGTGACGGAACACGTCGGGCGACTTAGCGGGAGCTACGAACTGGGCCTGCTGAAACAAAATGCTTGCTCACTCAAAAAGCCCACAGAGGGCCTCTTGTGCATCCGAGACCCAGTGAGGTGGGAGCTGGCAAGGTGAGGAGTGGATCCCTACAAGGAGGTTGGATAGGCAGATGGAGTCAGATTGAGTTTGGAAGGGTGGAGAGAGAGGCAGAGACTGGGAGGTGTTGGGGGAGGAAGGGGAGAGGCAGATGGAGTCAGATTGAGGATGGAAGGGTGGAGAGAGAGGCAGAGACTGGGAGGTGTTGGGGAGGAAGGGGGAGGAAGGGGAGAGGCAGACGGAGTCAGATTGAGGATGGAAGGGTGGAGAGAGAGGCAGAGACTGGGAGGTGTTGGGGGAGGAAGGGGAGCGGCAGATGGAGTCAGATTGAGGATGGAAGGGTGGAGAGAGAGGCAGAGACTGGGAGGTGTTGGGGAGGAAGGGGGAGGAAGGGGAGAGGCAGACGGAGTCAGATTGAGGATGGAAGGGTGGAGAGAGAGGCAGAGACTGGGAGGTGTTGGGGGAGGAAGGGGAGAGGCAGATGGAGTCAGATTGAGGATGGAAGGGTGGAGAGAGAGGCAGAGACTGGGAGGTGTTGGGGGAGGAAGGGGAGAGGCAGACGGAGTCAGATTGAGGATGGAAGGGTGGAGAGAGAGGCAGAGACTGGGAGGTGTTGGGGGAGGAAGGGGGAGGAAGGGGAGAGGCAGACGGAGTCAGATTGAGGATGGAAGGGTGGAGAGAGAGGCAGAGACTGGGAGGTGTTGGGGGAGGAAGGGGAGAGGCAGATGGAGTCAGATTGAGGATGGAAGGATGGAGAGAGAGGCAGAGACTGGGAGCTGTTGGGGAGGAAGGGGAGAGGCAGATGGAATCAGATTGGGGACGAGGGGTGAAGAGAGTGGCAGGGATTGGGAGCTGATGAGTGGATACAGGTGATAGGTGATGAGCAGATGGAGGAGGGGAGAGTGGGAGTAATGACAGAGGCTGGAGGTGATGAGTGGATTGAGGTGAGGAGGGGAGAGTGGGAATAGTGACAGAGGCTGGAGGTGATGGGTGGATCGAGGTGAGGAGGGGAGAGAGGGAATAGTGACAGAGGCTGGGAGGTGATGGGTGGATCGAGGTGAGGAGGGGAGAGTGGGAATAGTGACAGAGGCTGGAGGTGATGGGTGGATTGAGGTAAGGAGGGGAGAGTGGGAATAGTGACAGAGGCTGGGGGGTGATGGGTGGATCCAGGTGAGGAGAGGAGAGAGGGAATAGTGACAGAGGCTGGGAGGTGATGGGTGGACCCAGGTGAGGAGGGGAGAGAGGGAATAGTGACAGAGGCTGGGAGGTGATGGGTGGATCGAGATGAGGAGGGGAGAGAGGGAATAGTGACAGAGGCTGGGAGGTGATGGGTGGATCCAGGTGAGGAGGGGAGAGAGGGAATAGTGACAGAGGCTGGGAGGTGATGGGTGGATCGAGGTGAGGAGGGGAGAGAGGGAACAGTGACAGAGGCTGGGAGTTGATGGGTGTATCGAGGTGAGGAGGGGGAGAGAGGGAATAGTGACAGAGGCTGGGAGGTGATGGGTGGATCGAGGTGAGGAGGGGAGAGAGGGAATAGTGAGAGAGGCTGGGAGGTGATGGGTGGATCGAGGTGAGGAGGGGAGAGAGGGAATAGTGACAGAGGCTGGAGGTGATGAGTGGATTGAGGTGAGGAGGGGAGAGTGGGAATAGTGACAGAGGCTGGAGGTGATGGGTGGATCGAGGTGAGGAGGGGAGAGAGGGAATAGTGACAGAGGCTGGGAGGTGATGGGTGGATCGAGGTGAGGAGGGGAGAGTGGGAATAGTGACAGAGGCTGGAGGTGATGGGTGGATTGAGGTAAGGAGGGGAGAGTGGGAATAGTGACAGAGGCTGGGGGGTGATGGGTGGATCCAGGTGAGGAGGGGAGAGAGGGAATAGTGACAGAGGCTGGGAGGTGATGGGTGGACCCAGGTGAGGAGGGGAGAGTGGGAATAGTGACAGAGGCTGGGAGGTGATGGGTGGATCGAGGTGAGGAGGGGAGAGAGGGAATAGTGACAGAGGCTGGGAGGTGATGGGTGGATCGAGATGAGGAGGGGAGAGTGGGAATAGTGACAGAGGCTGGGAGGTGATGGGTGGACCCAGGTGAGGAGGGGAGAGTGGGAATAGTGACAGAGGCTGGGAGGTGATGGGTGGACCCAGGTGAGGAGGGGAGAGAGGGAATAGTGACAGAGGCTGGGAGGTGATGGGTGGATCGAGGTGAGGAGGGGAGAGAGGGAATAGTGAGAGAGGCTGGGAGGTGATGGGTGGATCGAGGTGAGGAGGGGAGAGAGGGAATAGTGACAGAGGCTGGGAGGTGATGGGTGGATCGAGGTGAGGAGGGGAGAGAGGGAATAGTGACAGAGGCTGGGAGGTGATGGGTGGATCGAGGTGAGGAGGGGAGAGAGGGAATAGTGACAGAGGCTGGGAGGTGATGGGTGGACCCAGGTGAGGAGGGGAGAGTGGGAATAGTGACAGAGGCTGGGAGGTGATGGGTGGACCCAGGTGAGGAGGGGAGAGTGGGAATAGTGACAGAGGCTGGGAGGTGATGGGTGGATCGAGGTGAGGAGGGGAGAGAGGGAATAGTGACAGAGGCTGGGAGGTGATGGGTGGACCCAGGTGAGGAGGGGAGAGAGGGAATAGTGACAGAGGCTGGGGAGAGGTGGATCGAGGTGAGGAGGGGAGAGAGGGAATAGTGACAGAGGCTGGGAGATGAGAGGTGGATCAAGGTGAGGAGGGGAGAGTGGGAATCGTGACAGAGGCTGGGAGGTGATGGATGGATCGAGGTGAGGAGGGGAGAGAGGGAATAGTGACAGAGGCTGGGAGGTGATGGGTGGACCCAGGTGAGGAGGGGAGAGAGGGAATAGTGACAGAGGCTGGGGAGAGGTGGATCGAGGTGAGGAGGGGAGAGAGGGAATAGTGACAGAGGCTGGGAGATGAGAGGTGGATCAAGGTGAGGAGGGGAGAGTGGGAATCGTGACAGAGGCTGGGAGGTGATGGGTGGATCGAGATGAGGAGGGGAGATGAGCAGATGGAGGAGGGGAGAGGGAATAGTGACAGAGGCTGGGAGGTGATGGGTGTATCGAGGTGAGGAGGGGAGAGAGGGAATAGTGACAGAGGCTGGGAGATGAGAGGTGGATCGAGATGTGGAGGGGAGATGAGCAGATGGAGGAGGGGAGAGGGAATAGTGACAGAGGCTGGGAGGTGATGGGTGGATCGAGGTGAGGAGGGGAGAGAGGGAATAGTGACAGAGGCTGGGAGGTGATGGGTGTATCGAGGTGAGGAGGGGAGAGAGGGAATAGTGACAGAGGCTGGGAGGTGATGGGTGGACCCAGGTGAGGAGGGGAGAGAGGGAATAGTGACAGAGGCTGGGAGGTGAGAGATGGATCGAGGTGAGGAGGGGAGAGTGGGAATAGTGACAGAGGCTGGAGGTGATGGGTGGATCCAGGTGAGGAGGGGAGAGAGGGAATAGTGAGAGAGGCTGGGAGGTGATGGGTGGATCGAGGTGAGGAGGGGAGAGAGGGAATAGTGACAGAGGCTGGGAGGTGATGGGTGGATCGAGATGAGGAGGGGAGATGAGCAGACGGAGGGGAGAGAGGGAATAGTGACAGAGGCTGGGAGGTGAGAGGTGGATCGAGGTGAGGAGGGGAGAGAGAGAACAGTGACAGAGGCTGGGAGATGAGAGGTGGAGGTGACAAACGGCTGCAGATGGTGGGATCTGATAGAGGAAGATGGAGCTTAGAACCGAGTGCAGACATGATGGACAGATGGGATCAGTGGGGGGGGGGGGGGTGAGAGGGGACTCCTCACCTCTTTATTCAGACCATCTCCTCTTTGCACTCTCAGTCCTGATGCTGTCTCGACCCGAGATATCAACAATTCCTTCCACTATCCCCCCCCCAACAGATGCTGTTCAACCCACTGAGTTTCTCCAGCAGCTTGTCTTGTGCTCCGTAGCCCAGCACAGTGACTCTGATTGCTTTAAATGCCTCACAGTAACGCAGTGCTCGAACAACACCAGGTGACAAGTCAAGGTTTACAATTAGCTTCAGTCATCCTCCATAAACATTGAAGGTTTCCACTCTGGGTAACCCAGTTGAACTTGATCTTGGAAGATGTCAATTGCAATGAATGGATGAATCTTTCCGCTATCCGCTCACTGGCCACATTATTAGGCACACTGTCCACCTGCTCATTAATGCAAATATATAACCACCTCGTCTGGCACCAATCATGTGGCGGCAACTCAGTGCATAAAAGCATGCAGACGTGGTCAAGAGGTTCAGATCAAACATCAGAATGGGGAAGAAATGTGATCTGAGTGACACTGACTGTGGAATGATTGCTGGTGCCAGATGGGGTGGTTTGAGTAACTCAGAAACTGAGATTTTCACGTTCAGCGGTTTCTGGCGCTTACAGAGAATGGTGCATCAAACAGAAATCATGCAGTAAGTGGTATTCCTGTGGGTGAAAACACCTTGTTAATGAGAGGGGTGAGAGGAGAACTGCCAGACTGGTTCAAGCTGACAGGAAGGCAACAGTAACTCAAATAACCACGCGTTACAACAGTAAGAGTGTTCAGAAGAGCATCACTGTACACACAACACATTGAACCTTGAAGTGGATGGGCTACAGCAGCAGAAGACCATATAACCACATACACTGTGCGTCCACTTTATTAGGTACAGGAGGTTCTGTATAAAGTGGCCACTGTGTGTACATTGCTAGTAAAGAGAGGCAGGAGAAAATGAACTACTAAATAACAGGTAATCGGTTTACAAATTGGTGCATCACGGGTAAAGTCCTCCCCACCATTGAGCACATCTACAGGGAACATTGTGGCAGGAAAGCAGCGTCCATCATCAGAGACCCCCACCACCCAGGAGACGCTCACTCCTGGACCCGGACTCCACTCAACCCCATACACCTGCCCTCTCACCATATCCTTTGATACCCTGATCGATCAGGAAACTACCAACTTCTGCCTTAAATATACCCTCGGACTTGGCCTCCCCAGAGCATTCCGCAGATTTACTACCGTCTGGCTAAAACATTTCCTCCTTACCTCTGTTCTAAAAGATCGTCCCTCAGTTTTGAGGCTGTACCCTCTAGTTCTGGATACCCCCACCATAGGAAATATCCTCTCTACATCCACCCTATCTAGTCCTTTCAACATTCAATATGCTTCAATGAGATTCTCCACCGTGTATTCTTCTAAATTCCAGTGAGCACAGGCCCAAAACTGCTAAACACTCCTCATGTGTTAACCCCTTCATTCCTGGAATACTCGTGAACCTCCTCTGGACTCTCTCCAATGACAACACATCCTTTCTGAGATATGGGGCCCAGAACTGTTGACAATACTCCAAGTGCAGCCTGACTAGTGTCTCACAAAGGCTCAGCATTATCTCCTTGCTTTTATATTCTATTTCCCTTGAAATAAATGCCAACATTGCATTTGTCTTCTTTACCACAGAATCAACCTGTAATTTAACCTCTGGGAGTCTCACACGGGGACTCCCAAGTCCCTCTGTACCTCTGATGTTTGAAACTTCTCCCCATTTAGATAATAGTCCGCACTATTGATCCTTTTACCAAAATTCATTATCATACATTTCCCAACACTGTATTCCATCTGCCACTTTTTTGCCCATTCTTCCAATTTGTCTAAGTCCTGTTGCACTCACATTGCTTCCTCAACACTACCTACCCCTCCGCCTATCTTTGTGTCATCTACAAACTGTGCCATAAAGCCATCAATTCCATTATCCAAATCATCGACAAACAATGTGAAAAGTAGCGGTCCCAATACTGACCCCTGAGGAACACCACTAGTCACTGGCAGCCAACTGGAAAATCAGAATCAGAATCAGGTTTATTATCACCGGTGTGTGACGTGAAATTTGTTAGTTTAGCAGCAGCAGTTCAATGCAATACATAATCTAGCAGAGAAAAATAATAATAATAAATTAAAATATTAGTAATAAATAAACAAGTAAATCAATAACATATATCAAGTAGATTAAAAATGCAAAAACAGAAATATTATATTAAAAACTAATATTTTAAAAAATAGGTAGTGTCCAAAGATTCAATGTCCATTTAGGAATCAGATGGCAGAGGGGAAGAAGCTGTTCCTGAATCACTGAGTGTGTGTCTTCAGGCTTCTGTATCTCCTACCTGATGGTAGCAGTGAGAAAAGGGCACGTCCTGGGTGCTGGAGGTCCTTAATAATGGGCGCTGCCTTTGAAAAGGCCCCTTTTATTTCCACTTGCTACCTCCTGCCTGTCAGCCATTCTGCTATCCATGCCGGTATCTTTCCAGTAATGACACAGAATTAGCTGCTCTAAAAAATGCATCTCATAGTCATTCAACAAATTCCCTCTCTTGCAATTGACACCAACCTGATTATCCCAATCCCCTTGTATATTGAATTCTCCCATTACAATTGTGTCATTACCCTTATTACATGCCGTTTCCAGCTCCCCTTGCAATCTCAACCCCACATCCTGGCTGCTATCTGGAGGCCTATATATGATTCCCATAATGTTTTTTTTAACCCTTGCAGTTTCTTAACTCCAGCCACAAAGATTCAACATTCTCTGACCCGATGTCACCTCTTTCTAAAGATGTAATTCCATCTGTTACTAACAGAGCCATCACCGCCTGTGTCTTCCTGCCTGTCCTTTCAATACAAAATATACCCTTTGATGTTAAGCTCCCAACTGTAGCCTTCTTTCAGCCACAACTCAGTGATGCCCACAACGTCATGCTGACCAATCTCTAATGAGTTTAACCACCTTATTCCGAACACTATGCGAATTTAAATTCAGCACCTCTTTGCACTTTTGAATTTTGCCCCGTGGGACAAATTAGCACTTTGCTCTGTCTGTACTTGTACCCAATCATTGGCTTGTCCTTCCTTACATTCACATTACACCCATCATCTACTTGTAAACCTGCTGGCTGATCCTCAGCTCGATCATCCTGGTTCCCATCCCCCTGCCATATTAGTTTAAACCACTCCCAACAGCTCTAGTAAATCTGCTTGCAGGAATATTGGTCCTCCTCGGATTCAAGTGCAGCCCGTCACTTTTGTACAGGTCCCACCTGCCCCAGAAGAGGTCCCAATTATCCAGAAATCTGAATCCCTGCCTCTGCTCCAATTCTTCAGCCACACATTTATCCTCCACCTCATTCTATTCCTGTCCTCACTGTTACGTGACACAGGCACCAATCCCGACATTACTACCCTTGAGGTCCTGCTTCTCAGCTTCCTTCCTAACTCTGTTTTCAGGACCTCTGTGGTGAACTAGATATACCTGTCGATATCTCGCTTCCTACGTCTCAGCGTGAGTTATTGATGGTGCATCAACCTCCCCCCTTTTTCTTTCTATGCCCTTGGTACCATGTCATCACCCTCCCTTTTCAAGATACTGTGGACGCATACAGAAACTTCCCGGACCCCGGCACCTGGGAGGCAAACTACCATCCGTGTTTGCTTTTTGCGTCCACAGAATCACCTATCTGCCCCCTGACAACAGAGTCCCCTGTCACTGCTGCCATCTTCTCCGGTTGCCTATCCGTCTGAGCCACAGGGCCAGGCTCAGTGCAGGAGGCACAGGGGCTGTTGCTTCCCCCAGGTAGGTTCTCTTCCACCCCCCCCCCCCCCCCCCCAGCAGTACTCAAATGGAGTACTTATTGTTGAGGGGGACAGCCACGGGGGTGATCTCCACTATCTGATATTCTTCCTTCTGACAGTCTCCATTTATCTGTCTCCTGTCGCCTTGGGGTGACTCCTCCCTGTAGCTCCTGTCTATCATGGCTTCACTTTCCCTAACAAGCCGAAGGTTGTTGACTAATTAACTAACAAGGTCTCTAAGGAGCTGCATCTCGACGTACCTGGTGCAGACGTGGCCACTGGGAAGGCTGGGAGTCTCCCGGAAATACCACCCCTGACACCCAGAACAGAACACTGGCCCTGTAGACACCCCCCCCCCCCTCCCCCACCCTCTCTGGAGTTGGATAAGACTCCGTAAGTAAGTTCATAAGGAATGAACTTACCTAGCCTCTGCCTGTCCTCACCGAAGCCCTGTTGAACCAACAGCTGCTCTCACAGTGATTGTTCCACTAGACTAACGGCCAGACGAGGTGGTTTGAGTAACTCAGAAACTGAGATTTTCAGGTTGGCACTCCGTTCTCGCCTGATCAATGTGCAGGTGGTGTGAGTCACTGGTGGGTTGTTTAATTGTTTATTTTCTCCATTTATTGCCCCTTTCTGCACTAACGTATCTTCATTCCTTCTCCACCTAGATCCTCAATCAACTGACTCCACAAACTGTCGCCCAGGTGGATGCCATTTTGGGAAACAAGCCCACTGAGAGATGGGACTTGAAGTCTTAGAGGAGACACGGTCCGGGGAGACGGCCTTCCATAGCGTGTACCCTCGTGCCATTCGGATTTGTGTTAGATTCCCAGTGTTTCCAACCCCATGGAACTGGAGCTCCCGCTGTGCTCACTCACCCAGCCCCTCACATTCCTCATCCCAGCGCCACTAGAGATGCAATCCTGGCTCCTTCACAGACGTTATTCCCGTGCGTCATCGTAAAGATATTCCGTGGATTCCAGTTCACTGGGGCACATTGGGAGCAGCACGTTTTGGCCCAGTTAAGTGGCTGCCCAAATTATCTGAAGTTTCGTGGAAATAGTTAAAAAGGTATAAAAAAAGACAAGCTAACTTTTAATTGAGTAACAAATTATGTACTTAACTGAAATTAGAACACTATCAATGCTACTGCAGTACTATAAAGCTGTGTTTAAGCTCCTAATAGTTATCGGTGTAGGAATTTATCCAGTGTACACTGCCGTGTTCTTTCGATTGACCGTGAATGAACAATATCAGCACAGTGCAGATAATGGACTACCCTCGCACAATGCATTTGATGACTCAATCCTGCAAATCTTCATTTTCATTGTAAAATTCAAGATGACTGTCGATACCTTTAAATTCTTTGTAGGTCCTAACTTGTTGAAGTAGTGAAATTGTTTCATTTTCACTTCTGGCTGTTTCTGGCATTTCTAAGCCTGAATGTTTGAAACCACAGGGAGCAAAGCAGTTCTGAATTGTCTTACTGCTTCTTTCTCACCAAATATCAGTGACAAAAATCACTGCTTTTCGAAACAAACACATGCAGCTGAGGCTATTTAAAAACTGTTGCTTTAAGCATGGTGTTGTGTCTAACTGTTAGAAACTATTTGGGAACAGTCTCCTGACCCAAATAAGCAGCATAGTGTCCCAAATAAACGAAGGGAATCACAGCTATTGTCTTGATTTGTTTTTGTTCTTTAAGAGTTGTCCCAAATAAGTGGCTTCCTCAATTGATTGACGGCCCAGTTAACCGGAATCCACTGTACTTGCAGAGGAAGTGCAAACAGGATTCAGCAGAAGGAGGGGTTTCTAAAGGGAGAGGTGAAGCGGACTGTCTCCGTGTCCTCTTGACTCTAGAGCTGATCTGAATGAAGCACAACATTCTCTTGTGTGTTTTCCATGGCCGGGGTATCTAGAACCAGGGGTCACTGTCCCAGGGTATTCAGGACAGAAATAGAACATTCTATGAAAGGGTTCAAAGGAGGTTCACAAAAATGACTTTGGGATTGAAAGGCTTATCATATGAGAAGCGTTTGATGGCTCTGGGATTCGGAAGACTGGGGGCGGGGGGATCTCTATAAGATCTATTTAATGTTAAAAGGCCTCAATAGAGTGATGTGGAGGATGTTTTCTATGGTGAGGGAGTCTAGGACCAGAGGACATAGCCTCAGATCAGTGGGACATCCACTTAGAACAGAGATGAGGATGAATTTCTTTAGCCAGAGAGTGGTGAATTGGTTGCCATAGGTGACTGTGGAGGCCGAGTCATTGGGTATATTTAAGGCAGAGGTTGATATATTCTAGATAGTCACAGCATGAAGGGGTATAGCGAGAAGGAAGAAGATTGGGTCTGAGAGGAAATTGGATCAGCCATAATGAAATGGTGGAGCAGATTCAATGGGCCAAATGGCCTAATTCTGTTCCTATGTCTTATGGTCTTATTATATATTATTATATGAATCTGTACCAACCATGGTGCCAATCCAAGCTATTGCCTTCTGCCTGCACATGGCCTCTCCATTCCCCAGCTGTCTGTGTGCCTGTTTAAAAGCCCCTTGAACACCACTATTGTGTCTGCCTCCACCATCACCCTTGGTAGTGTGCTCCAGCCACTACTCTCAAACATCAGAGATCCTGCAGATACTGGAAATCCTGAGCAACACACGCAAAATGCTGGAGGAACTCAGCAGGCCAGGCAGCGTCTGTGGAAAAGAGTAAAGAGTTGACATTTCCGATCGAGACCCTTCAACAGGGCTGGAAAGCAATAGAGAAAGCATAGAAACTGACGTCTTTGTGTGTTCTTTGCCCCATACATCTCCTCTAAGCTAGGAAGGAGTTCCTTGACCTAGAGGAGACGGAATCCTTTGAATTCTCTCCCCAAGACTTGTCACCCAGTCCAACCAAGTCATTTTTTTAATATTGTGGGCACCACTGTGGCGTAGTGGTTCGCAACACCAGCAACCCAGGTTCAATTCCCAGCACTGCCTGTGAGGAGTTTGTGTGTTCTCCTTGCTTAAAGCAGCTTCACAGGTAGATCGGGTGGGGAAGAAGACATTTGGCATGCTGGCCTTCATCAGTCAGGGCACTGAGTTTAGGTATTGGGAGGTTATATTGCAGTTGTATAAGTAATTGGTGAAGCTGCACTTGGCGTATTGTGTACAGTTTTGGTCGCCATGTTATAGGAAGAGCTGTTATTTGGCGGGGAGGAGATATGTCACTATCAAAGGAGGTGTAAGGCTCGTCATCCCTCCAATAGCCTACAGGTCACCCTTTGGCAAGGTGTAGCACCTGCTTAGTACCCACACCCCCAATGAGGGTCACGTGGAGCCACGGGATCAGGTGGTGGATGGTCGTACAAGCAGCCGGTGCAGATCACAAGTCCTGGTTTTGCAACCACTGACCCCAGGCAGACAATCTCTGAAGAGTATTGACAATGGCTGGGGGTGGGGGGGGGAGGGTCATCCATCGTGTAAAGACACGGCCCAGAAGAAGGCAATGGCAAACCACTTCTGTAGAAAAATATAACAATAGCAATCATGGTCAAAGACGATCATCGCCCATGTCATACAACAAGGAGCAAATAAGATCAGGATTTTATTCTCTGGTGTGTAAGAGATTAAGGGGTAACCTGATGTAGGTATATAAGGTCATGAGGAGCATAGAGAGGGTGAAAGCATATAGTCTTTATTGCCAGGGAGGAGATGCTATAAACAAGGAGGCATAGAGTAATAGAGCACCACAGCACAGAACCAGGCCCTTCAGCCCATCTTATTCTGCCTAGACCTATTAAGCTGCAGCTGGACCATGACTCACCCATACATGTACCTATCCAAACTTCTCTTAAATATTGCAATTGAACCCACTTCCAGCACTGCCGCTGGCAGCTCATTTCACATCCGCACAACCCTCTGAGTGAAGTTTCCCCTCATGTTCCCCTTAAACTTTTCACCTTTCACCCTTAACCCATTACCTCTAGTTGTAGTCCCACCCAGCTTCAGTGGAAAAAGCCTGCTTGCATTTACCCCATCTGTTCCCCTCGTAGTTTTGTATTCCTCTATCAAATCTCCCCTCAATCTTCTATGTCACTGGCCTATATTTCCCAGTTTGTTCTTTGAGCAACAGAATATTAACTATCCTTCAGTCCTCTGGCACCTCATCTGTGAATGTTCTGCCAAGGCCCCTGCAATTTCTACATTAGCCTCCCACAAGGACCAAGGGAACACCTTGTCAGGCCTGGGGACTTACCACCCTAATTTACATCTGAACAGCAGGCACCTCCTCTGTAATCTGTATGCGGTTAGGGAGTATGCGGGAGTTTTGTGAACATCACCATTATCAGTGCCTTATATTTCCCTTGCCAGAGACGCATCTCCACCCCAACACCCATATTCAAATATAACAGATATTAATTCAAATAAGAATTGGTCTTCAGTTCTTATTATAAGTGTAGATTATTTCAGGAAGCTAGTCTTTAGTTTTTTGTAAATTGCAAGTGGTAAACTGAAGTTAGAAGTACAGGTTGCTCCACAGACTTGAGAGATTGCATATGCAATAACTAAACCGTAAGACAACAGCAAACAAGAGAAAATCTGCAGATGCTGGAGAAACTCGGCAGGCCAGGCAGCATCTGTGGGAACAGTCAACATTTTGGGCTGAGACCATTCATCAGCACTGGGGAAAAAAGGACAATGAGTTTGTGTTGATTAGTCCCTCCCAAAGGTCTTTGGACTGCAGAGGTGTCTTATCAATTACATTATGTATCTCAAAGGAATCATTTGTTAACCCAAAGTACTGAAGTAAATAATGTCATTGTAACCATTGAAATTGCCTGCTGTTTGCAAAGATTCAAAGTCATTTATTATCGAAGTGTATATGCAGTATACAACCCTGAGATTCGTCTTCCTGCAGGCAGGCACGAAACAAAGAAACACCTGGATCCCGTTCAAAGGAAAATATCAAACACCCAACGTACAAAAAAAAATTGCTCAAACACCAAAGCATGAGTGGAAAACGCAGAATATAAAACATCAAACCAGAGCGTCATTGAAACAGTCTGGGACTGTTCAGTTCAATTGAGCACTCTGTCGCGTTGACTGCAGAGTCAGCCCATCCTGATCAAAATCACACAAAGTCGCAATAAAGAAGCAGCCATAACATGATTTACAGAGTCCAATCCACACACTGTGTTGATTAAACCCCGCCCAAGATCGAAGATCTAAAAGTTTGACAAACTTCTATAGGTGTGTAGTGGAGAGTATATTGACTGGTCTGGAAACACCAATGTCCTGTAGCAGAAAATCCTACAAAAATTAGTGGATACAGTCCGGTCCATCATGGGTGAAGCCCTCCCACCATTGAACACATCTACACAAAGTGCTGATGCAGGAAGCAACATCTATCATCAGGGCTCCTCACCACCCAGTTCATATATTCTTCTTGCTGCTAGTAGGGAAGGAGGTAGAGGAGCCTCAAGACTCACTCCATCAGGTTCAGGATCCGTTAACCCTCAACCATCAGGCTCCTGAACCAAAGGTGATAACTTCACTCAACTTCACTTGCCCCATCATTGAAATGTTTTCACATGCAATGTCACCCTAAGATTCATTGTCTTTGGGACATAATAAATCCATAGAGTGATAGCCATAACAGAATCAATGAAGAACCACACTAACTTATGTGTTCAACCAGTGAGACACAACTGGGCAAATATAAAAAGAAATAAATAATAATAATCAGCAATAAATATCGAGAACATGGGATGAAGATTCCTTGAAAGTGAGATAAAAGTTTGTGTTCTGTGTAAGGGACCAGATACCAGACAGCACTGGGGTCAGGTCACCTGTCTTGTAAAGACACCGCCCAGAAGAAGGCGATGACAAGCCATTTTGATAGAAAAATTTGCTGAGGGCAACCACGGTCACGGAAAGCCCGTGATCACCCACCTCATATGACACAGCACGTTACAAATGGACAACAGTTGCAAGAGAGAGCAAGGTGTCTGAAATCACAAAGTTGTACAAATAGCGGAGCTACAGAAGGAAAGGGATGAATATGGAGACCATTTCCAAGCAGAGCAGGAACTGTTAGTCTTTTAGCCGTCTCGATTTCCCTCAAGTGTTCTCCTGCATTTCTTGTGCCCCTCAAGCGCCTCATTTGTTCCTACCTGCTATGCACCTCCACCTTCATATTAATCAGGGCCTCAATATCTCTCAAAAATCAAAGTTCCCTAAACATGTTAGTCATGCCTTTCATTCTGACAGGAACATACAAGCTTTGGGCTGTCGATATTTCACATTGGGAAGTCTCCCAAATACCAAGCATCACTTTGCTAGAGACCAACCTGCCCCAGTTGGCACCTGCCAGATTCTTTCTGATGCCATTAGAATAGGCCTTTCTCCAATTTAGAAACTATCATAGAGTCATAGAAAAGAACAGCACAGAAACAGGCCCTTTGGCCCATCTAGTCTATGCTGAGCTATTTAATCTGCCTATTCCCAACAACCTGCAACCAGACCTTAGCCCTGCCATCCGTGTACCTATCCAAACTTCTCTTAAACTTTGAAATCGAACTCACATGCTCCACTTGCGCTGGCAGCTCGTTCCACACTTTCACCACCCTATGAGTGAAGAAGTTTCCCCTCATTTCCCCTTAAACTTTTCACATTGCACCCTTAACCCATGGCCTCCAGATGTAGCCCCACTTATCAGAAAACTTGTCCAATTCCCTTTATTCCACAATTACCTCCACCATCTTCTCTCTGGATCTGAGACAGTTTGACGTGGTACTGCTTCAGTACTGCTTCTCTGCCAGCAGGGGGTGCGGTTGTGTTTTGTTTCAAACATTTTAGTGACAATACCTTCTGGCCGTTTTAATTTTAATCGCTAAATGGGGATTTAACTGGTCAGGTCAGGATTGGTGACCAGCACTTATCCTTGGCAGTGGGGTACTGTGTGATGAGACAGTGTAGAGGGAGTTTCACTCTGTGTCTGACCCTGGGAGTGTGTGATGGGACAGTGTAGAGGGAGTTTCACTCTGTGTCTGACCCTGGGAGTGTGTGATGGGATGGTGTAGAGGGAGCTTCACTCTGTGTCTGACCCCGGGAGTGTGTGATGGGACAGTGTAGAGGGAGCTTCACTCTGTGTCTGACCCTGGGAGTGTGTGATGGGACAGTGTAGAGGGAGTTTCACTCTGTGTCTGACCCTGGGAGTGTGTGATGGGACAGTGTAGAGGGAGTTTCACTTGGTGTCTGACCCTGGGAGTGTGTGATGGGACAGTGTAGAGGGAGCTTCACTCTGTGTCTGACCCTGGGAGTGTGTGTTGGGACAGAGTAGATAGATAGATAGATAGATAGATACTTTATACATCCCCATGGGGAAATTCAACTTTTTTTTTCCAATGTCCCATACACTTGTTGTAGCAAAACTAATTACATACAATACTTAACTCAGTAAAAAAATATGATATGCATCTAAATCACTATCTCAAAAAGCATTAATAATAGCTTTTAAAAAGTTCTTAAGTCCTGGCGGTTGAATTGTAAAGCCTAATGGCATTGGGGAGTATTGACCTCTTCATCCTGTCTGAGGAGCATTGCATCGATAGTAACCTGTCGCTGAAACTGCTTCTCTGTCTCTGGATGGTGCTATGTAGAGGATGTTCAGAGTTTTCCATAATTGACCGTAGCCTACTCAGCGCCCTTCGCTCAGCTACCGATGTTAAACTCTCCAGCACTTTGCCCACGACAGAGCCCGCCTTCCTTACCAGCTTATTAAGACGTGAGGCCTCCCTCTTCTTAATACTTCCTCCCCAACACGCTACCACAAAGAAGAGGGCGCTCTCCACAACTGACCTATAGAACATCTTCAGCATCTCACTACAGACATTGAATGACGCCAACCTTCTAAGGAAGTACAGTCGACTCTGTGCCTTCCTGCACAAGGCATCTGTGTTGGCAGTCCAGTCTAGCTTCTCGTCTAACTGTACTCCCAGATACTTGTAGGTCTTAACCTGCTCCACACATTCTCCATTAATGATCACTGGCTCCATATGGGGCCTAGATCTCCTAAAGTCCACCACCATCTCCTTGGTCTTCACCAAGGAGATTCACTCTGTGTCTGACCCCGGGAGTGTGTGATGGGACGGTGTAGAGGGAGTTTCACTCTGTGTCTGACCCCGGGAGTGTGTGATGGGACGGTGTAGAGGGAGCTTCACTCTGTGTCTGACCCTGGGAGTGTGTGTTGGGACAGTGTAGAGGTAGTTTCACTCTGTGTCTGACCTTGGGAGTGAGTGATGGGACAGTGTAGAGGGAGCTTCACTCTGTGTCTGACCCTGGGAGTGTGTGATGGGACGGTGTAGAGGGAGCTTCACTCTGTGTCTGACCCTGGGAGTGTGTGATGGGACAGTGTAGAGGGAGCTTCACTCTGTGTCTGACCCTGGGAGTGTGTGATGGGACGGTGTAGAGGGAGTTTCACTCTGTGTCTGACCCTGGGAGTGTGTGATGGGACGGTGTAGAGGGAGCTTCACTCTGTGTCTGACCCCGGGAGTGTGTGATGGGACAGTGTAGAGGGAGCTTCACTCTGTGTCTGACCCTGGGAGTGTGTGATGGGACAGTGTAGAGGGAGCTTCACCCTGTGTCTGACCCCGGGAGTGTGTGATGGGACAGTGTAGAGGGAGCTTCACCCTGTGTCTGACCCTGGGAGTGTGTGATGGGACGGTGTAGAGGGAGTTTCACTCTGTGTCTGACCCTGGGAGTGTGTGATGGGACAGTGTAGAGGGAGCTTCACTCTGTGTCTGACCCTGGGAGTGTGTGATGGGACGGTGTAGAGGGAGATTCACTCTGTGTTTCACTCTGTGTCCTGACGAAGGGTCTCGGCCCGAAACGCTGACTGCTCGTTTCCACGGATGCTGTCCAACCTGTTGAGTTCCTCCAGCATGTTGTATGTGTTGATTCATTCTATGTCGAACTGTATACTATCCCTGTCCTGGGACCGGGTGTCTGAATCTAAAAGGGACTAACTTTCTCCTGTCATCATAGTACTCTGCTATTCCATCATGGCTGATCCCAGATCCAGTTCAACACCCATACGCCTGCCTTCTCGTCATATTCTTTGATGCTCTGACCAATCAGGAAACTATCAACTTCCGTCTTAATTATGCCCATGGACTTGGGCTCCACTGCAGTCTGTGGCAGGGCATTCCACAGATTCACTACCCTCTGGCTAGAAAAATTCCTCCTTGTCTCTGTTCTAAAAGGTCGCTCCTCAATTTTGAAGCTGTACCCTCTAGTCCTGGATACCCCCACCATAGGAAACATCCTTTCCACGTCCACCCTCTAGTCCTGGATACCCCCACCCTAGGAAACATCCTTTCCACGTCCACCCTCTAGTCCTGGATACCCCCACCCTAGGAAACATCCTTTCCACGTCCACCCTCTAGTCCTGGATACCCCCACCATAGGAAACATCCTTTCCACATCCACCCTCTAGTCCTGGATACCCCCACCATAGGAAACATCCTTTCCACGTCCACCCTCTAGTCCTGGATACCCCCACCATAGGAAACATCCTTTCCACGTCCACCCTCTAGTCCTGGATACCCCCACCCTAGGAAACATCCTTTCCACGTCCACCCTCTAGTCCTGGATACCCCCACCCTAGGAAACATCCTTTCCACGTCCACCCTCTAGTCCTGGATACCCCCACCCTAGGAAACATCCTCTCCATGTCCACCCTCTAGTCCTGGATACCCCCACCATAGGAAATATCCTTTCCACGTCCACCCTCTAGTCCTGGATACCCCCACCCTAGGAAACATCCTTTCCACGTCCACCCTCTAGTCCTGGATACCCCCACCATAGGAAACATCCTTTCCACGTCCACCCTCTAGTCCTGGATACCCCCACCCTAGGAAACATCCTTTCCACGTCCACCCTCTAGTCCTGGATACCCCCACCCTAGGAAACATCCTTTCCACGTCCACCCTCTAGTCCTGGATACCCCCACCATAGGAAACATCCTTTCCACGTCCACCCTCTAGTCCTGGATACCCCCACCATAGGAAACATCCTTTCCACGTCCACCCTCTAGTCCTGGATACCCCCACCCTAGGAAACATCCTTTCCACGTCCACCCTCTAGTTCTGGATACCCCCACCATAGGAAACATCCTTTCCACGTCCACCCTCTAGTCCTGGATACCCCCACCCTAGGAAACATCCTTTCCACGTCCACCCTCTAGTCCTGGATACCCCCACCCTAGGAAACATCCTTTCCACGTCCACCCTCTAGTCCTGGATACCCCCACCATAGGAAACATCCTTTCCACGTCCACCCTCTAGTCCTGGATACCCCCACCATAGGAAACATCCTTTCCACGTCCACCCTCTAGTCCTGGATACCCCCACCCTAGGAAACATCCTTTCCACGTCCACCCTCTAGTCCTGGATACCCCCACCATAGGAAACATCCTTTCCACGTCCACCCTCTAGTCCTGGATACCCCCACCATAGGAAACATCCTTTCCACGTCCACCCTACCTAGTCCTTTCAACATTCAGTAGGTTTCAATCAGATTTCCCCCTCATTTTTCTAAATTCCAGTGAGTACAGGCTCAAAGCTGCCAAACACTCCTTGTATGCTAACCCCTTCATTCTCAGAATCATCCCTGTGAACCTCCTCTGGACTCTCTCCAATGACAACACATCCTTTCTGAGATATGGGGCCCAAAACTGTTGACGATACTCCACGTGTGGCCTGATTATAAAGCTTCAGCATTATAAAATACCGTCTGTAAACTTGCTGACGATACAACCATTGTCGGTAGAATCTCAGGTGGTGACGAGAGGGTGTATAGGAGTGAGATATGCCAACCGGTGGAGTGGTGCCACAGCAACAACCTGGCACTCAACGTCAGTAAGATGAAAGAGCTGATTGTGTGTTTCAGGAAGGGTAAGACGAAGGAACACATACCAATCCTCATAGAGGGATCAGAAATGAGCAGCTTCAAGTTCCTGGGTATCAAGTTCTCTGGGGATCTAACCTGGTCCCAGCATATTGATGCAGTTATAAAGAAGGCAAGACAGCGTCTATACTTTATTAGGAGTTTGAAGCAATTTGACATGTCAACAAATACACTCAAAAACTTTTATAGTTGTACCGTGGAGAGCATTCTGACAGGCTGCATTACTGTCTGGGATGGAGGGACTACTGCATAAGACCGAAAGAAGCTGCAGAAGGTTGTAAATCCCGTCAGCTCCAGCTTGGGCACTAGTCTGCAATGTACCCAGGACATCTTCAGGAAGCGGCATCTCAGAAAGGCAGCATCCATTATTAAAGACCTCCAGCACCCAGGACATGCCCTTTTCTATCAGGTAGGAGGTACAGAAGCCTGAAGACACACACTCAGCGATTCAGGAACAGCTCCTTCCCCTCTGCCATCTGATTCCTAAATGGACATTGAATCTTTGGACACTGCTTCACTTTTTATTTCTGTTTTTGCACTTTTTAAAATATATGTATTTGATTTACCTGTTTATTTATTATTATCTTTTTTTATTAATATTTTTCTCTGCTAGATTATGTACTGCATTGAACTGCTGCTGTTAAGTAACAAATTTCACGTCACGTGCTAGTGATAGTAAACCTGATTCTGATTCCTTGTTTTTATATTCTATTCCCCTTAAAATGAATGCTAACGTTGCATTTGCCTTCTTTACCACAGACTCAACCTGTAAATTCATCTTCTGGGAGACTTGCATGAGGGTTCCTATGTATCTTTGATGTCTGAGCTTTCTCCCCATTTCAGTTATAGTTCACACTATTGTTCCTTTTACCAAAGTACATTATCGTACATTTCCCAACACTGTATTCCACCTGTCACATTTTTGCCCGTTCCTCCAATTTGCCTAAGTCCTGCTGCAATCGCATTGCTTCCTAGGCACTACCTACCCCTCCACCTATCTACATATCATCCGCAAACTTGCCACAAAGCCATCAGTTCCATTATCCAAATCATCAATCTGAAAAGCAGCGGTCCCAATACTGACCCCTGACAAACACCACTAGTCACCAACAGCCAACCAGAAAAGGCCCTTTTTATTCCCACATGGTGCCTCCTCCCTGTCAGCCATTCCTCTACCCATGCCAGTATCTTTCCTGGAATTCCATAGGATTCTCTACAGCTATGTTGGCTGGAGTCAGGGTCACTCATGTCAAACAGGTCAAAGGGTAGAGGAGAGACTGGGAGTGGTCCACTGGTCCTCCAGGTTTGAGGGTCAGCTCAGGGCTGACAACCCTGACCGGTCAAACAAAATTGTTACAGAAAAAGCAACGAAGAATCCTTCTACATCAGAGTGTGATGGCATTCCTGAGTCTCCACCTGGGACCTGCATGACTGACTGTAGTGAAAACCAAGAGGAAGCTACTGACATGATGAAGGGAGCCTGAACACCCCCAGAGATGGAGGAGCTTCATTGCTGCCCCGAACACCAGCGGGTTGATGGGCAGAAGAGAGATTAAGGCAGGGAAAGAATAGGTCAGGGATCCATTGTTGACAAGTGTAGTCGAGAGGAGGAAGGAAGAAGCGTATTTAAGGTTTAGGAAACAAAGATCAGACAGGGCTCTTGGGAGATATAACGTAGCAAGGAAGGAGCTCAGAAGAGTTAGAAGGGGCCATGAGAAGACCTTGGCGGATGGGATTAAGGAAAACCCCGAAGCATTCTACATGTATGTGAAGAACAGCAGGATGACGAGAGTGAGGATAGATTTAAGATGGTGCTGGTGAAGCACAGCGACTACCTGACAGTAGCAAACGAAACAAACAAATATACTGACGGTATTAATCTCACTCCTCGTGGTAAACGATCACTGCAATCAATAGCCTGCAACTTCCCTTTCGACTTTTTGAAACACTTCTACGACCTGGCATTCATGCAGTTATACAAGTCTGTCACAGTGACGGGTGCTGTGACACTGGTCTGTCACAATGACGGGTGCTGTGACCCAGGGTCTGTCACAGTGACGAGTGCTGTGACCCAGGGTCTGTCACAGTGACGGGTGCTGTGACCCAGGGTCTGTCACAGTGCCGGGTGCTGTGACCCCGGGTCTGTCACAGTGACGGGTGCTGTGACCCCGGGTCTGTCACAGTGACGGGTGCTGTGACCCAGGGTCTGTCACAGTGACGGGTGCTGTGACCCACGGTCTGTCACAGTAACGGGTGCTGTGACCCAGGGTCTGTCACAGTGAAGGGTGCTGTGACCCAGGGTCTGTCACAGTGACGGGTGCTGTGACCCAGGGTCTGTCACAGTGACGGGTGCTGTGACACTGGTCTGTCACAGTGACGGGTGCTGTGACCCAGGGTCTGTCACAGTGAAGGGTGCTGTGACTCCAGGTCTGTCACAGTGACGGGTGCTGTGACCCAGGGTCTGTCACAGTGACGGGTGCTGTGACCCCGGGTCTGTCACAGTGACGGGTGCTGTGACCCCGGGTCTGTCACAGTGACGGGTGCTGTGACCCAGGGTCTGTCACAGTGACGGGTGCTGTGACCCAGGGTCTGTCACACTGACGGGTGCTGTGACCCAGGGTCTGTCACAGTGACGGGTGCTGTGACACTGGTCTGTCACACTGACGGGTGCTGTGACCCCGGGTCTGTCACAGTGACGGGTGCTGTGACCCAGGGTCTGTCACAGTGACGGGTGCTGTGACCCAGGGTCTGTCACAGTGACGGGTGCTGTGACCCAGGGTCTGTCACACTGACGGGTGCTGTGACCCAGGGTCTGTCACAGTGACGGGTGCTGTGACCCAGGGTCTGTCACACTGACGGGTGCTGTGACCCAGGGTCTGTCACAGTGACGGGTGCTGTGACCCAGGGTCTGTCACACTGACGGGTGCTGTGACCCAGGGTCTGTCACAGTGACGGGTGCTGTGACACTGGTCTGTCACACTGACGGGTGCTGTGACCCCGGGTCTGTCACAGTGACGGGTGCTGTGACCCAGGGTCTGTCACAGTGACGGGTGCTGTGACACTGGTCTGTCACAGTGACGGGTGCTGTGACTCCGGGTCTGTCACAGTGACGGGTGCTGTGACCCCGGGTCTGTCACAGTGACGGGTGCTGTGACCCCGGGTCTGTCACAGTGACGGGTGCTGTGACCCCGGGTCTGTCACAGTGACGGGTGCTGTGACCCCGGGTCTGTCACAGTGACGGGTGCTGTGACCCCGGGTCTGTCACAGTGACGGGTGCTGTGACACTGGTCTGTCACAGTGATGGGTGCTGTGACCCAGGGTCTGTCACAGTGACGGGTGCTGTGACACTGGTCTGTCACACTGACGGGTGCTGTGACCCACGGTCTGTCACAGTGACGGGTGCTGTGACCCCGGGTCTGTCACAGTGACGGGTGCTGTGACCCAGGGTCTATCACAGTGACGGGTGCTGTGACCCAGGGTCTGTGACAGTGACGGGTGCTGTGACCCAGGGTCTGTCACAGTGACGGGTGCTGTGACCCACGGTCTGTCACAGTGACGGGTGCTGTGACCCAGGGTCTGTGACAGTGAAGGGTGCTGTGACCCAGGGTCTGTCACAGTGATGGGTGCTGTGACCCAGGGTCTGACACAGTGCCGGGTGCTGTGACCCCGGGTCTGTCACAGTGACGGGTGCTGTGACCCCGGGTCTGTCACAGTGACGGGTGCTGTGACCCAGGGTCTGTCACAGTGACGGGTGCTGTGACCCAGGGTCTGTCACGGTGACGGGTGCTGTGACCCAGGGTCTGTCACAGTGACGGGTGCTGTGACCCAGGGTCTGTCACAGTGACGGGTGCTGTGACACTGGTCTGTCACAGTGACGGGTGCTGTGACCCCGGGTCTGTCACGGTGACGGGTGCTGTGACCCAGGGTCTGTCACGGTGACGGGTGCTGTGACCCCGGGTCTGTCACAGTGACGGGTGCTGTGACCCAGGGTCTGTCACAGTGACGGGTGCTGTGACACTGGTCTGTCACAGTGACGGGTGCTGTGACCCAGGGTCTGTCACAGTGACGGGTGCTGTGACACTGGTCTGTCACACTGACGGGTGCTGTGACCCAGGGTCTGTCACAGTGACGGGTGCTGTGACCCACGGTCTGTCACAGTGACGGGTGCTGTGACTCCAGGTCTGTCACAGTGACGGGTGCTGTGACCCACGGTCTGTCACAGTGACGGGTGCTGTGACCCAGGGTCTGTGACAGTGAAGGGTGCTGTGACACTGGTCTGTCACAGTGATGGGTGCTGTGACCCAGGGTCTGTCACAGTGACGGGTGCTGTGACACTGGTCTGTCACAGTGACGGGTGCTGTGACCCAGGGTCTGTCACAGTGAAGGGTGCTGTGACCCAGGGTCTGTCACAGTGACGGGTGCTGTGACCCAGGGTCTGTGACAGTGAAGGGTGCTGTGACCCAGGGTCTGTCACAGTGACGGGTGCTGTGACCCAGGGTCTGTCACAGTGCCGGGTGCTGTGACCCCGGGTCTGTCACAGTGACGGGTGCTGTGACACTGGTCTGTCACAGTGACGGGTGCTGTGACCCAGGGTCTGTCACAGTGAAGGGTGCTGTGACCCAGGGTCTGTAACAGTGCCGGGTGCTGTGACCCAGGGTCTGTGACAGTGAAGGGTGCTGTGACACTGGTCTGTCACAGTGACGGGTGCTGTGACCCAGGGTCTGTCACAGTGCCGGGTGCTGTGACCCAGGGTCTGTCACAGTGACGGGTGCTGTGACACTGGTCTGTCACAGTGACGGGTGCTGTGACCTCGGGTCTGTCACAGTGAAGGGTGCTGTGACACTGGTCTGTCACAGTGACGGGTGCTGTGACCCAGGGTCTGTGACAGTGAAGGGTGCTGTGACACTGGTCTGTCACAGTGACGGGTGCTGTGACCCAGGGTCTGTCACAGTGAAGGGTGCTGTGACCCAGGGTCTGTAACAGTGCCGGGTGCTGTGACCCAGGGTCTGTGACAGTGAAGGGTGCTGTGACACTGGTCTGTCACAGTGACGGGTGCTGTGACCCAGGGTCTGTCACAGTGCCGGGTGCTGTGACCCAGGGTCTGTCACAGTGACGGGTGCTGTGACACTGGTCTGTCACAGTGACGGGTGCTGTGACCTCGGGTCTGTCACAGTGAAGGGTGCTGTGACACTGGTCTGTCACAGTGACGGGTGCTGTGACCCCGGGTCTGTCACAGTGAAGGGTGCTGTGACCCAGGGTCTGTGACAGTGAAGGGTGCTGTGACCCAGGGTCTGTCACAGTGATGGGTGCTGTGACCCAGGGTCTGTCACAGTGACGGGTGCTGTGACCCAGGGTCTGTGACAGTGATGGGTGCTGTGACCCAGGGTCTGTCACAGTGACGGGTGCTGTGACACTGGTCTGTCACAGTGACGGGTGCTGTGACCCAGGGTCTGTCACAGTGAAGGGTGCTGTGACCCAGGGTCTGTCACAGTGACGGGTGCTGTGACCCAGGGTCTGTGACAGTGAAGGGTGCTGTGACCCAGGGTCTGTCACAGTGACGGGTGCTGTGACCCAGGGTCTGTCACAGTGCCGGGTGCTGTGACCCCGGGTCTGTCACAGTGACGGGTGCTGTGACACTGGTCTGTCACAGTGACGGGTGCTGTGACCCAGGGTCTGTCACAGTGAAGGGTGCTGTGACCCAGGGTCTGTAACAGTGCCGGGTGCTGTGACCCAGGGTCTGTGACAGTGAAGGGTGCTGTGACACTGGTCTGTCACAGTGACGGGTGCTGTGACCCAGGGTCTGTCACAGTGCCGGGTGCTGTGACCCAGGGTCTGTCACAGTGACGGGTGCTGTGACACTGGTCTGTCACAGTGACGGGTGCTGTGACCTCGGGTCTGTCACAGTGAAGGGTGCTGTGACACTGGTCTGTCACAGTGACGGGTGCTGTGACCCAGGGTCTGTGACAGTGAAGGGTGCTGTGACACTGGTCTGTCACAGTGACGGGTGCTGTGACCCAGGGTCTGTCACAGTGAAGGGTGCTGTGACCCAGGGTCTGTAACAGTGCCGGGTGCTGTGACCCAGGGTCTGTGACAGTGAAGGGTGCTGTGACACTGGTCTGTCACAGTGACGGGTGCTGTGACCCAGGGTCTGTCACAGTGCCGGGTGCTGTGACCCAGGGTCTGTCACAGTGACGGGTGCTGTGACACTGGTCTGTCACAGTGACGGGTGCTGTGACCTCGGGTCTGTCACAGTGAAGGGTGCTGTGACACTGGTCTGTCACAGTGACGGGTGCTGTGACCCCGGGTCTGTCACAGTGAAGGGTGCTGTGACCCAGGGTCTGTGACAGTGAAGGGTGCTGTGACCCAGGGTCTGTCACAGTGATGGGTGCTGTGACCCAGGGTCTGTCACAGTGACGGGTGCTGTGACCCAGGGTCTGTGACAGTGACGGGTGCTGTGACCCCGGGTCTGTCACAGTGACGGGTGCTGTGACCCCGGGTCTGTCACAGTGACGGGTGCTGTGACCCAGGGTCTGTCACAGTGCCGGGTGCTGTGACCCCGGGTCTGTAACTGTGCCGGGTGCTGTGACCCAGGGTCTGTGTAAGAAGAGAAAGGGTTAAGGTTAGACTGTGCTAAGATCTAAGCTTACAAAACATATGCTGACACATTGCTAAATAAGGATATAAGATTCTTGCAAAACTGTATAGGTACAATCTGTACCTTGTGGTAATCATGAAGAACTAAAAAGGAGTCATTAAGCTAGGAGCTGAGAGCGGAGGTGGATGAAACAGATGAAGATAAGCTGTACTCTTGTGGCTAACTCCAAGGCCGATAAGTGTTTGAAAACTTGGCAGACATGGCTCTGCGGATGGCTAACTCCAAGGACAGAGGATATGAGAAAATGTGTATGTGACCCCCGAAATGTACAAGCCTGTGGGGAGGGGGAGAGTGGAGCTGACTATGAATAATTGTAGGAATGATACAGCAACTGAGGGACACGTGATAACCTACTTGAAACTGTATAAAAGGAAATGAAATGTAATGCTCTGGGCTCAATACTGCTGGAGCAGTTTTGGGTCCGACTCTGCAGACTCGTGAAAAATAAAGCTTTGCCGCTTTGCAGTTTGCTGAGACTCAGAGTGTAGGATTATTTCTGACAGCTGGGGGCTCGTCCGGGATCCCCACTCCGGTCGTGGAGGGCGAGAGGAAGGACATCGGAGAAGGTGCACCCTGCCGAGTTCGGCAGTCCCTGATTCCTTGCTCGTCGTCTGAAACGGCTTGAGCGAGTGAGATCCGGACAGCGCAAGGCGGCAAAGCAGGGAGGAAAGGAGACGGTTCTACGGCACACCGGGTAAGTGAGACTAGCTAACTGAGATCTAGGTGGGTGTGACCGGGTAAACTAGGTGTGACGACACCTAGAGTAAAAAGAACCGGGCCGGGAAGGGAATAATGGGAGGGGGAAGCTCAAAGGAAGAGGAGCCGGAGAGTTCGGGTTTGTTCCCGAAGGTACCTCCTGATAGCCCCCTCGGTAGAATGTTTGCAGGATGGGGATATGGACGAACAAAGGGAAAGCAGAAAAAGAGAATGGTAGAATATTGCAAATCATGGTCCAAACAGCCAATAAAAGGGTCCTCGGTATGGTGGCCACCATTTGGGTCAGATGAGGATTGGGTTAGACAGGCCTTAAACATATATGTAAACTCTAAACCAAATGTGAGAGAGGAAGAAAATGAGTATGCCTCTTGCTGGGTTCCCGGACCAGGAGACTCCGCAAGAAGTTTTAAACTAGAAACTAAAACTAAGGAGGAAGAGCCTCCTTGGGAAGTGTTGAATCATCTACCTCCCCCTTATGTTCCCCGGCCCCAGCAGCCCGAACAAGCTGCTAGTGCTCCGCATCCGGATGATCCGCAACGGCAGGAGGAAGAAGAAGAGAAAAGGAGAAGGGGAATGCCGGGGAACCTAAGTTTCCCCTGTTAAACCCGAACTGGGATAAGCAGACCGGAGAAGGTCAAGGAAACATGAGAGACATGAGGGAATTCCTGATAAAGGGAATAAGACAAGCGGTCCCCAAGGGTCATAACTTCACTAAGGCGTTCGGAAGCCACCAGAACCCCGATGAGACCCCAACTGACTTCCTGGATAGAATTCGGAAAAATATGCAACAATATGCGGGGGTAGACCCGGAGACAGAGGTGGGACAACAGCTAATTAGGGTAGAATTTGTATCGAAAGCCTGGCCAGACATTCGGAAGAAACTAGAGAAGATAGAGGACTGGAATTCAAAACCCTTGAGTGAATTACTGCGAGAAGCGCAGAAGGTGTTTGTAAGAAGAGACGAGGAGAAACAGAAAAATACCGCTAGGATAATGGTTCAGACAGTACGGCAAGTAACCACAGAAAACAGGGAAAAGAGGGGAACGTGGTCAGACCGAGGCAATGGCCAAGAACCAGGAAGGAAAACGCGAAGGACTCTAAGATGCTTCCACTGCAACGAGGAAGGACATTTTAAACGGGAATGTCCTAAGTATCGGCGAGAGGTCAGGTCATATGCCATGATGGAGGACGAAGACTAGGGGGGTCGGGGGTTCCTACCCTTGGGGAGAAGAAACTATCGACAGGAACCCCTGGTAAATCTGAAATTAGGTCCCCAAGGGTCAGATACAACCTTTATGGTAGATTCAGGTGCTGAAAGATCAAGTGTAATCCAGATACCTCCCGGCGCCCGAACAGGAACAAGAGTAATGAAGGTATCCGGCATCGGAGGAAAAACGATACAAGTACCCATTGTGGACAATGTGGAAGTCGGATATGAAGATAGGGCAACCAGGCAAGACCTTCTCCTTCTACCCTCCGCAGGATTTAACCTATTAGGAAGGGACCTGCAAGTGCAACTGGGCATTGGAACAGTGCCGAACAATGGAGAAATAATAGTAAAATTATTCGCATTAAAAGAAGAGGACGACCAGAAAATAGAGCCCGAGGTGTGGTATAGAGAGGGAAATAGGGGAGGATTGAACATCAGCCCTCTACAGATCACCTTGCTACCGGACGGTCGCCCAGTAAGGAGGAAGCAGTATCCCATTGCAATGGAAGGAAGAAAAGGGCTGCAGCCGGTAATTGAAGGGCTGATCGCAGATGGACTGCTGGAAGAATGTATGTCGCCATATAATACCCCCATCCTCCCGGTGCGAAAGCCGGACGGGACTTATCGGATGGTACAAGACCTGCGGGGTCTAAATGCAGTAGTCCAGACCCGATACCCGGTAGTACCCAACCCGTACACCCTGATGAGTAAAATCTCCCCTGACCATGAATGGTTCAGTGTAATAGATCTAAAAGATGCTTTCTGGAGTTGCCCGCTAGAAGAAAGCAGTCGGGACATGTTTGCGTTTGAATGGGAAAATCCTACAACAGGGCGGAAAAGACAACTCAGATGGACGGTCCTGCCGCAAGGATTCACTGAGTCACCTAACCTATTCGGGCAGGTCTTGGAGCAAGTACTAGCGGAATTCCAATGTGCTCCAAAGAACCAACTGCTACAGTATGTGGATGATTTATTACTATCCGGGCCAACACAGAAAGGGGTGCAGGAAGATACCATCAGATTACTGAACTTCCTAGGGAAAAAGGGGCTACGGGTCTCCAAGAAAAAGTTACAATTCGTGGAAAAGGAAGTAAGGTATCTGGGACACCGGGTCAGTAAGGGACAGCGAAGCATTACCCCAGAAAGGATAGCTGGAATAACAGGGATGTCGCTACCTCGTACCAAGAAGGAGATACGACAGTTCCTGGGGTTAGTGGGGTATTGTCGAATCTGGATTGAGAATTATACTCCCCTGGTGAGATTTCTGTATGATAAACTCGGGCAAGATGAGCAAACAGTAAAATGGACAAAGGAAGAGGAGCAAAAATTCAACTATATCAAGGGGCAATTGATCCGTGCTCCGGTGTTAGTCTTGCCAGCCCTGGAAAAACCATTCCAGCTGTACGTCAACAATGCCGAAGGAATGGCCCAAGGGGTACTCACCCAACTAAGAGGAGGAAAGCGGCAACCCGTGGCTTTCCTGTCAAAAATGTTAGACCCGGTATCGCGTGGATGGCCCACCTGTATCCAAGCAGTGGCAGCGACAGCGGTATTGGTAGAGGAAGCCCGGAAACTAACCTTTGGAGGGAAGATCACAGTGCATTCTCCCCACTCGGTCAGCACCCTACTAGCCCAGAAGGCACATCGGTGGCTCACTGACTCCCGCATTCTAAAGTACGAAACTATACTGATGACCGGAGAAGACCTAAACTTCGCAAAGGATTCCAGTTGCAACCCAGCCCAGTTCCTCTATGGAGGACTAGAAGAAAAGGAGTCAGAACACGACTGTATTGAATTGCTGGACTTGCAAACAAAGAGCCGGGAGGACTTACAGGAAGTTCCCCTGGGAGAAGGACAGGAATTGTATATAGATGGATCCTCACGATGTATTGATGGAGTACGGCACAGCGGATATGCCATCATTGACGGAGAGACTGAAAGAATAGTGGAGTCCGGGAGATTACCGGGAAACTGGTCGGCCCAGTCATGCGAATTATACGCACTCCAGAGGGCTCTGAGGATATTGGAGAAGAGGATCGGAACAATATACACTGACTCTAAGTACGCCTATGGGATAGTACATACCTTTGGGAAGATATGGAAAGAAAGAGGACTGATAACGGCCAGAGGAAAGGGACTGGCACACGAGCAAATGATAAGTATGACATTGGAAGCCCTGGCCCTACCAACTGAGATTGCGGTAGTACATGTACCCGGACACCAAAAAGGATCAACACCTGAAGCAGTAGGGAACCGTCTAGCCGATGGGGAGGCCAAACGAGCAGCCGTTGAAGACCCGATCCAACTCCTGACCTTGATACCAGTGAGGGAAGGACTTACTAAACAACCTATGTTTACCCAAATAGAGATTGATAGCATGAACCAACTAGGAGCCCGAAAAGACACTGATGGTAAATGGACGGTCCCGGATGGGAGACAGGTACTAAATAAGGAAGTAACCCGCAACATCCTCCAACAGTTGCACCATCAAACCCACTGGGGAGTACAGGCCATGTGCGACACAATTCTGAGGGACTATGTATGCAAAGGAATATACACACTGGCCCAGCAAGAGATAACTGGATGTCCGACGTGCCAGCGGATAAACAAGAAAGTGATGCGATCCACTCCAAGAGGTGGCCAGCCACTGGCCATGAGACCGTTCCATAGAGTCCAGATCGACTTTACCGAACTACCCTCAGTGCAGAGATGGAAGTACCTGTTAGTAATAGTGGATCATTTTACCCACTGGGTGGAAGCATACCCGACCACAAAGGCCGATGCGCCTACAGTAGCCCGAATACTACTAGAAAACATAATCCCCAGATATGGGATCATGGGGTCCATAGACTCGGACAGAGGGACACACTTTGCCTCCAAAACGCACCAGTTGATTTGTGATGCATTGAGTATCCAATGGAAATACCATACCCCGTGGCATCCCCAGAGTTCGGGACGGGTGGAAAGGATGAACAGTACCTTAAAGGCGCAATTGACCAAATTAATGCTAGAAACCAAGTTACCCTGGACTAAGTGTCTCCCCATCGCCCTGTTAAGAATCCGAACAGCACCCAGGAAGGATATAGGAATCTCCCCCTATGAAATGCTGTTTGGACTCCCGTATTGGAATAAGGTAGAAGGGTACCCCACGCTACAAGGGGGTGATATTTTTATAAGGAACTATTTACTGGCACTATCTCGTTCCTTTGCAGAACTGCGGAAGAAGGGTCTCTTGGCCCAGACTCCGCCGCTCGACTTTGCTTTACATCAGATCGTGCCTGGAGATTGGGTTCTGGTACGGACCTGGAAGCCGGAGAAGTTACAACCACAGTGGGAAGGCCCTTTCCAGGTCCTGTTAACCACCGAGGCGGCCGTACGAACAAAAGAGAAAGGGTGGACCCACGCATCCAGAATAAAGGGACCAGTTAAGCCTGAGGGACACACGGAGTGGACCTGTGTTCCCAGTGAAGAACCGTTGGTGGTGAAACTGAAAAGGCAACAAAAATGAACTCAATGTGGACTGTTACATTATTGACTGTAATATATTTAATTCTGTATGTGGGAAAAATAGAAGGGAAATGTGACAAGTGTAGGAACCGAGTTTTGGAGAAAGGAAAAGAACGACCCGGGGCCCTTGTGTCACATTCACATGTAAATGACCAATGTTATGGAAAAGAAAAAGAGGAATGTGAAGAGGGAGGAATAAAATATACCCTGAGAAAGAACAGGGGATACCCCGGTGGATCAGTGAGAGAAGAAAAAGGAGAAGGGAGAAGTTGGAGTGTACGAGAAAGTACATGCCCTGAGACAGAATGGATATGTGAAAGGAAAGAAAAAGGAAGGGCAGAGTTTGGTGGAGTCAGAGAAGAATGGGGAACCTATGGAAAAACAAGACCGGAAATGAAGGAAAACCTGTTTATAGACTTAGCAACTCGAATAGCTACAAGTTTAAATGTAAGTGACTGTTGGGTTTGTGGGGGACCCCACATGAGCGAGCAATGGCCATGGATAGGTGAGAGTTTGAGTGTGTGGGAGCTATTGGCTCATGATTGGGATAAGAAAAGGACTGGGAGGACGCAAGAATGGAAGTTAACAAACTATCCGGAAGGACAAGTATGTGTAGAAAGAAAAGGGAAGGTGAAAGTAGGAGAAAGCCCATGTCAGAGTATAAAGTTGGCTAAAACAAAAAATAATGCCACTTGGTGGCCCGAGGAGCCGACTTGGTACATAACTAAAGGGGCAAAGGACAATTGTACGGCTATGGGAAACAATTCGGGAATCTGGAATTGCAGTGGGCATAACCCGTACGAAGGAATTCCCAGTGTTTGGAAAGCCTGGCGGAAAGCAAGGAAAGGAGGATTTGTCCCAGAAGGTCTGTTCTGGATTTGTGGGAATCAGGCATACACCAAATTGCCGAAAGGATGGGGAGGAGTTTGTTTCTTAGGCCTTATAAGGCCAGAGTTCTTCCTCCTACCCCAGGATGAAGATAGGGAATTGGGAATCAAGTTATTTGACTCACTGAGAAGGGAGAAGCGGGAGATAAAGGTGGGAGAATGGGGCGACGAGTGGCCTCCAGCACGCATCATTGAATATTACGGACCAGCAACTTGGGCCCAGGATGGGTCATGGGGTTACCGAACCCCGGTATATATGTTAAATCGAATAATACGCCTACAAGCTGTAGTAGAGGTGATCACCAACCAAACCGCATTGGCTCTGGAATTGCTGGCTGAGCAGCAAAGCCAGATGAGAACAGCCATATACCAAAATCGATTAGCATTGGATTACCTATTGGCCTCCGAGGGAGGGGTCTGTGGAAAGTTCAATCTGACAAACTGTTGCCTAAAGATAAATGATAATGGAAAGGCAGTGTTGAAAATATCCGACAAAATTCGGAAGTTGGCCCATGTGCCAGTACAAACTTGGAGATCCTTAGGGAACCTGAGTTGGCTGGATAGTCTGCTGGGAGGAAGCTGGTGGCGAATAGCCCTGTTAATATTTGGCGGAATACTCATAATGATAATCATATTACCATGCTTAATACCCTGCTTGAGAGCATTAATAACGCGAGTAGTAGTACAGGTAATGCAGCCAGGGAACCCAGCTGACCCGGCTAAAATGCTGTTGCAACGAGGCAGAGAACTGGAAGAGTGGAATCCCTGGACAAATCCTTAGCACACTCTAAAAAGAAAAAGGGTGGAATTGTAAGAAGAGAAAGGGTTAAGGTTAGACTGTGCTAAGATCTAAGCTTACAAAACATATGCTGACACATTGCTAAATAAGGATATAAGATTCTTGCAAAACTGTATAGGTACAATCTGTACCTTGTGGTAATCATGAAGAACTAAAAAGGAGTCATTAAGCTAGGAGCTGAGAGCGGAGGTGGATGAAACAGATGAAGATAAGCTGTACTCTTGTGGCTAACTCCAAGGCCGATAAGTGTTTGAAAACTTGGCAGACATGGCTCTGCGGATGGCTAACTCCAAGGACAGAGGATATGAGAAAATGTGTATGTGACCCCCGAAATGTACAAGCCTGTGGGGAGGGGGAGAGTGGAGCTGACTATGAATAATTGTAGGAATGATACAGCAACTGAGGGACACGTGATAACCTACTTGAAACTGTATAAAAGGAAATGAAATGTAATGCTCTGGGCTCAATACTGCTGGAGCAGTTTTGGGTCCGACTCTGCAGACTCGTGAAAAATAAAGCTTTGCCGCTTTGCAGTTTGCTGAGACTCAGAGTGTAGGATTATTTCTGACAGTCTGTGACAGTGACGGGTGCTGTGACCCAGGGTCTGTCACAGTGACGGGTGCTGTGACCCAGGGTCTGTGACAGTGATGGGTGCTGTGACCCAGGGTCTGTCACAGTGCCGGTTGCTGTGACCCAGGGTCTGTCACAGTGACGGGTGCTGTGACACTGGTCTGTCACAGTGACGGGTGCTGTGACCCAGGGTCTGTCACAGTGAAGGGTGCTGTGACCCAGGGTCTGTGACAGTGAAGGGTGCTGTGACCCAGGGTCTGTCACAGTGAAGGGTGCTGTGACCCAGGGTCTGTCACAGTGCCGGGTGCTGTGACCCAGGGTCTGTCACAGTGCCGGGTGCTGTGACACTGGTCTGTCACAGTGACGGGTGCTGTGACCCAGGGTCTGTCACAGTGCCGGGTGCTGTGACCCAGGGTCTGTCACAGTGAAGGGTGCTGTGACCCAGGGTCTGTCACAGTGACGGGTGCTGTGACCCAGGGTCTGTAACAGTGCCGGGTGCTGTGACACTGGTCTGACACAGTGACGGGTGCTGTGACACTGGTCTGACACAGTGACGGGTGCTGTGACCCAGGGTCTGTCACAGTGACGGGTGCTGTGACACTGGTCTGTCACAATGACGGGTGCTGTGACCCAGGGTCTGTCACAGTGACGGGTGCTGTGACCCAGGGTCTGTCACAGTGACGGGTGCTGTGACACTGGTCTGTCACAATGACGGGTGCTGTGACCCAGGGTCTGTCACAGTGACGGGTGCTGTGACACTGGTCTGTCACAGTGACGAGTGCTGTGACCCAGGGTCTGTCACAGTGACGGGTGCTGTGACACTGGTCTGTCACAGTGCCGGGTGCTGTGACCCAGGGTCTGTCACAGTGAAGGGTGCTGTGACACTGGTCTGTCACAGTGACGAGTGCTGTGACCCAGGGTCTGTCACAGTGACGAGTGCTGTGACCCAGGGTCTGTCACAGTGACGGGTGCTGTGACCCAGGGTCTGTCACAGTGCCGGGTGCTGTGACCCCGGGTCTGTCACAGTGACGGGTGCTGTGACCCCGGGTCTGTCACAGTGACGGGTGCTGTGACCCAGGGTCTGTCACAGTGACGGGTGCTGTGACCCACGGTCTGTCACAGTGACGGGTGCTGTGACCCAGGGTCTGTCACAGTGAAGGGTGCTGTGACCCAGGGTCTGTCACAGTGACGGGTGCTGTGACCCAGGGTCTGTCACAGTGAAGGGTGCTGTGACTCCAGGTCTGTCACAGTGACGGGTGCTGTGACCCAGGGTCTGTCACAGTGACGGGTGCTGTGACCCCGGGTCTGTCACAGTGACGGGTGCTGTGACCCCGGGTCTGTCACAGTGACGGGTGCTGTGACACTGGTCTGTCACAGTGACGGGTGCTGTGACCCAGGGTCTGTCACAGTGACGGGTGCTGTGACCCAGGGTCTGTCACACTGACGGGTGCTGTGACCCAGGGTCTGTCACAGTGACGGGTGCTGTGACACTGGTCTGTCACACTGACGGGTGCTGTGACCCCGGGTCTGTCACAGTGATGGGTGCTGTGACCCAGGGTCTGTCACAGTGACGGGTGCTGTGACACTGGTCTGTCACAGTGACGGGTGCTGTGACTCCAGGTCTGTCACAGTGACGGGTGCTGTGACCCCGGGTCTGTCACAGTGACGGGTGCTGTGACTCCGGGTCTGTCACAGTGACGGGTGCTGTGACCCCGGGTCTGTCACAGTGACGGGTGCTGTGACCCCGGGTCTGTCACAGTGACGGGTGCTGTGACCCCGGGTCTGTCACAGTGACGGGTGCTGTGACCCCGGGTCTGTCACAGTGACGGGTGCTGTGACTCCGGGTCTGTCACAGTGACGGGTGCTGTGACACTGGTCTGTCACAGTGACGGGTGCTGTGACCCAGGGTCTGTCACAGTGACGGGTGCTGTGACACTGGTCTGTCACACTGACGGGTGCTGTGACCCACGGTCTGTCACAGTGACGGGTGCTGTGACCCCGGGTCTGTCACAGTGACGGGTGCTGTGACCCAGGGTCTGTCACAGTGACGGGTGCTGTGACCCAGGGTCTGTGACAGTGACGGGTGCTGTGACCCAGGGTCTGTCACAGTGACGGGTGCTGTGACCCACGGTCTGTCACAGTGACGGGTGCTGTGACCCAGGGTCTGTGACAGTGAAGGGTGCTGTGACCCAGGGTCTGTCACAGTGACGGGTGCTGTGACCCAGGGCCTGACACAGTGCCGGGTGCTGTGACCCCGGGTCTGTCACAGTGACGGGTGCTGTGACCCCGGGTCTGTCACAGTGACGGGTGCTGTGACCCAGGGTCTGTCACAGTGACGGGTGCTGTGACCCAGGGTCTGTCACAGTGACGGGTGCTGTGACACTGGTCTGTCACGGTGACGGGTGCTGTGACCCCGGGTCTGTCACAGTGACGGGTGCTGTGACCCAGGGTCTGTCACAGTGACGGGTGCTGTGACACTGGTCTGTCACAGTGACGGGTGCTGTGACCCAGGGTCTGTCACAGTGACGGGTGCTGTGACACTGGTCTGTCACACTGACGGGTGCTGTGACCCAGGGTCTGTCACAGTGACGGGTGCTGTGAACCACGGTCTGTCACAGTGACGGGTGCTGTGACTCCAGGTCTGTCACAGTGACGGGTGCTGTGACCCACGGTCTGTCACAGTGACGGGTGCTGTGACCCAGGGTCTGTGACAGTGAAGGGTGCTGTGACACTGGTCTGTCACAGTGACGGGTGCTGTGACCCAGGGTCTGTCACAGTGACGGGTGCTGTGACACTGGTCTGTCACAGTGACGGGTGCTGTGACCCAGGGTCTGTCACAGTGAAGGGTGCTGTGACCCAGGGTCTGTCACAGTGCCGGGTGCTGTGACCCAGGGTCTGTCACAGTGACGGGTGCTGTGACCCAGGGTCTGTGACAGTGAAGGGTGCTGTGACCCAGGGTCTGTCACAGTGACGGGTGCTGTGACCCAGGGTCTGTCACAGTGCCGGGTGCTGTGACCCCGGGTCTGTCACAGTGACGGGTGCTGTGACACTGGTCTGTCACAGTGACGGGTGCTGTGACACTGGTCTGTCACAGTGAAGGGTGCTGTGACCCAGGGTCTGTAACAGTGCCGGGTGCTGTGACACTGGTCTGTCACAGTGAAGGGTGCTGTGACCCAGGGTCTGTCACAGTGAAGGGTGCTGTGACCCAGGGTCTGTAACAGTGCCGGGTGCTGTGACCCAGGGTCTGTGACAGTGAAGGGTGCTGTGACACTGGTCTGTCACAGTGACGGGTGCTGTGACCCAGGGTCTGTCACAGTGCCGGGTGCTGTGACCCAGGGTCTGTCACAGTGACGGGTGCTGTGACACTGGTCTGTCACAGTGACGGGTGCTGTGACCTCGGGTCTGTCACAGTGAAGGGTGCTGTGACACTGGTCTGTCACAGTGACAGGTGCTGTGACCCCGGGTCTGTCACAGTGAAGGGTGCTGTGACCCAGGGTCTGTGACAGTGAAGGGTGCTGTGACCCAGGGTCTGTCACAGTGATGGGTGCTGTGACCCAGGGTCTGTCACAGTGACGGGTGCTGTGACCCAGGGTCTGTGACAGTGACGGGTGCTGTGACCCCGGGTCTGTCACAGTGACGGGTGCTGTGACCCCGGGTCTGTCACAGTGACGGGTGCTGTGACCCAGGGTCTGTCACAGTGCCGGGTGCTGTGACCCCGGGTCTGTAACTGTGCCGGGTGCTGTGACCCAGGGTCTGTGACAGTGACGGGTGCTGTGACCCAGGGTCTGTCACAGTGACGGGTGCTGTGACCCAGGGTCTGTGACAGTGATGGGTGCTGTGACCCAGGGTCTGTCACAGTGACGGGTGCTGTGACACTGGTCTGTCACAGTGACGGGTGCTGTGACCCAGGGTCTGTCACAGTGAAGGGTGCTGTGACCCAGGGTCTGTCACAGTGAAGGGTGCTGTGACCCAGGGTCTGTCACAGTGACGGGTGCTGTGACCCAGGGTCTGTCACAGTGCCGGGTGCTGTGACCCAGGGTCTGTCACAGTGCCGGGTGCTGTGACACTGGTCTGTCACAGTGACGGGTGCTGTGACCCAGGGTCTGTCACAGTGCCGGGTGCTGTGACCCAGGGTCTGTCACAGTGAAGGGTGCTGTGACCCAGGGTCTGTCACAGTGACGGGTGCTGTGACCCAGGGTCTGTAACAGTGCCGGGTGCTGTGACACTGGTCTGACACAGTGACGGGTGCTGTGACACTGGTCTGACACAGTGACGGGTGCTGTGACCCAGGGTCTGTCACAGTGACGGGTGCTGTGACCCAGGGTCTGACACAGTGACGGGTGCTGTGACACTGGTCTGTCACAGTGAAGGGTGCTGTGACCCAGGATCTGTCACAGTCATGGGTGCTGTGACCCGTTGTGAACAAGACAGACCTGATGTGGCAGGTGACCTATTTCTCCCCTTTCCTCATGGTCCACTGCTCCTGATACAGACTCTGCACCCAGAACAGCCACATTTCCCTTCGCTCCACAGGAGCTGCTTGACCCGCTGCCTTCTTCCAGCACATTGTGTGCTCCTCCTGATTACAGCGTCTGCCATCTCTTACACCTCCATCATAGAAATGGCATTTGGGTGAGATCAGTGTGAGTGTGCAGGGATTTGATGGGCTGAAAGGCCTCTCACCCTACTGTATTGGAGGTGTTGGATGTAATTTGGTATGGGGAGCAAAGTGAGAGGAGACATTATCCATCTGGGGGCTCAAATACTAACAGAGAGGCCCTTCAGCCCATCAACCACTCAGTGATTCCAATCCTACTTCCCACCAGCTCCCTCTGGAGTCCACGTCTCACCCACACACGGGGGGGTGGTGGGGGGCGAGTTGCAGCCATCAATTAACCCGCCATCCCGGCACATTAGAGAATTGGCAGCAGCCAGGAGAAAGCCAGTTGCCGAATTCCTTTCAGCCCGTGAGGAATGGAACGGAACAAAATTTAACACAATTTAGTACGGGTGTGCAAAATAAAAGGCAAACTAGGAGCAAGACCTCAGTATTTTCTTATTTAGTATTTATTTTTTGAGATACAGTGTGAAATAGGCCCTTCGGCCCTTTGAGCTGTGCTGCCCAGCGATCCCCTGATTTAACCCTAGCCTAATCATGGGACAAGCACTGGTGAATCTTGACAGCTTCTGGCTGGTAGGCAATGGAACAAAGTAAAGGACTAAATACTTCGTTAATCACTCTTTTTCTGGTACGTGATGATTGCAAACAATGGGCTGTAACTTCCCTTTGGACCTGGAGGCAATTCAATGTAGCAGCGGGACCATTGCCTGGAATGAGAAAGAACTGAGGTCTAACCGACTTAAGCACCGGGCCAGATTGGAAAGCTCAGGTATAGGCTGAATCAAGGTGGTGGGGTCCAGGCCTCAGAGCGTATCGAAGCGACTGGACCCGATTTTTGGTTGAAAATTTAAGAGTCGGATCAAATCAGAAAGGTCCTGTACAGGCTGAATCTGTCGGGTAATGTAATTGTTAGGAACATAGAGAATTCACAAACACCAACATCAGGTTGGCATTTACTTTAAGAGGTGGGTCTGACGTGGTAAGGGGATTATGTAAAGGGCTTTTGCCGCACTTTGAGTTCTGTTTTTTGATGTTCAGTAAATGAGCTGCTGTGCCTCTTCTGAAACATAAAATACCTCTGTCACTTTATTTGCGAAAACCTGCATTGGTGACCCTGATGCTCTAGGCCGATTCCAGGGTTACTGAACATGTCGGCCCACACAGTCACTTTGAAACTGCCGGAGTTTTGGGAGCAAAATGCCGTACTTTGTTTGTACAAGCCGAGGCCCAATTCATGCTGCAAGAAATCTCCGTCGACAACTATGTGGTAACGTCGCTCAGAAACTCCCCTTTTACAGACTTCAGGACTATCGGAGTCTGAGCGTTAAACAGTTGCTCTCCTTGTCCAGCTTCGGCGATGCTAATCCTGCAGAGCTAATGGATCACTTGCTGTCTTTCCTGGGAAATCACCATCCTTGTTTTATTTTTAAAGGACTCTTCATGCAGCAAATGCCTGATCAAATTCGCATAACCTTCGCTAATGTACCCATGAAGGACTATGGGGAGCTTGCTAAAATGGCTGACAGTCTACACTCAGCCGGGCAGTGATGCGTCATTCCACCTCCTCTCTCTACCTCAACAAGCCCAGTCAGCAAGGCCCCCAGTAAAAGGAGACCAACAGCTGTGAAACAGACGACGCCAGGCCTGTGCTCGCTCTGTTACAAACGCTAGGAAGTGCCAACCGCCTTGCAGCTTTGGCAGTGCCAGCGCACTGGGACGTCAGAGGTCTGTGACCACTGAGGCTTCCAGCTGCCAGAGTCATCTACTGTTCATTAGACACACCCCTTCAGGGTGATGCTTCCTTGTGACACGGGTGCACAAGTGAGCGTGCTGCCTGCATCGCCTGCTGATGGGAAGGCAGAAAGAGCCAAAATCTCGCTGGAGGCCGCAGGATCCAGATTTACGGGACACGATGGGCGAGGCTCTGCTTCAGTGGGTGATGTTACACTTTATCCTGGGACTTTGTCCTGGCTAAGGTGGCTAGACCTCTGCTCAGTGCAGATTTCCCGCGTGCCCAAGGACAATCAGTCACTCTTAAGAACTGCCGGCTTGTGGATGTCAAAGACTTTAGGTCGTTACCCTGCTCCCCCAGCAAGTCCCCCACAATGACTCTGTCAAGCACATGCACCTCAACAAGGGAGTTTACTCAAGTGCTGGGCAAACTCCCAAATCTCACCAAGCCCACATTCTCCACCTCAGTCACAAAACATGAGGTCGAGCACCTCATTTCTACGACTGGCCACCAGCCCATGCCCACATGCATAAACTGGACCTAGAACAGCTGGCTACCGCGAAGGCTGAGTTAGCCAGCGTGGAAAGACTTGGCATTGTACGCCAATACCCCTGGGCTTCACCCCTCCATGTGGTCCCGAAGTCTGATAGTAGTTGCCACCCTTCACGAGGCCACCACCCCAAACCGTTACCCAGTCCCACACAACCAAGACCTTTCAGCTCATTCAGATGGAAAGTTAATTTCTTTTCCAAAGTCAGTCCAGTTAGGGGCTACCATCTGGTGCCTGTGTGCTCGGAGGACATTCCCTAAATGGCTGTGATAATCCCGTTTAGTCTCTTTGAGATTCTGCACATGCTGTTTAGGCTGAAAAATACAGCACAGACATTCTAACGGCTGATGGACTCTGGATTAAAACACTGCGATTTTCTTTTTGTTTACCTGGATGACCAGTGGATCCAAATCCGAACACGTATCTCATCTCCGCTCACTTTTCGTGCCCTTAAGCCAATGCGGGCTGATTATCAACCCAGCTAAATGCCAGGTTGGGTTGTCAACCATTGACTTTCTCGGCCATCACATCTCTGCAGAAGGTGCGAAACACCCCCCCCCCCCCCCATCAAGGGTAGCCACTATTTTGGATTTCCCACCACCCCGCACTGTTGCAGAGAACGAGTGAACCCAAACGCAGACACTGACACGGAGGTAGAGTAACCTAAAGAGTGTTTATTAACGGTCGCAGGGAAGGCCGGGGAGCGTTGCTGGAGCTGAACTGCAACAGGAGAATGAACGGAAAGGCAGGCGGCCAGTAATCCTTTATCGTGACACGGAGCGTTGCTGGAGCTGAACGGCAAACAGGAGACAGGCGGCCGGTAATACTTACCTTGACACGGAGAGACAGAGTTACACAGGCAAACCTCGGTGCTGATGTAAAGCTCAGAATACACAATCCTAAGCGGCCAGGAACGTGAATTACCACACTGGCTGAAACAAGGATCTGGCGATGCAAAGCCGGGTTTTATGCTGCAGGTTTGGATGAGAATCAGGTGCCGCAATCAAGGAGCCCGGGATCACACTGGGAAAAGGAAATTAGGAGAATATGAGGAACTGACGGTCAGGACTGAGGCAATACCCCACCCTTCATCGGGAGTCTCCAGGTGAGCCACCAGGCTCGCCCGGATTGTCGATGACCCGGGCGGGTGGAGGGGGTTCGGCAGGAGGGCACAACAGGCTGACAGACACAGGTTTCATTTGGGAGACATGGGACGTAGGATGAACGCGCATGGATCTGGGTAGCTTGAGTTTCACGTTGCCGTCTTGCGCTCTGGACTTGCTTCTTTTCTATGCCCTTTGCGAATCACAGGAGATGGTTGATTTCTGGACCTTGTAACTGATGCTGGTGCTAGACCTTCGGACCAGTACATCTGTGGACTGAGGAAGGAAACCGGAGCACCCGAAGGAATCACACACAGTCATGGGGAGAATGTACATTCTCCTTGCAAGCAGTGGTGTGAATTGAACCCAGATCACTCGGACTATAAAGTGATGTGCTAACCACTACGCTACCGTGCCGGCTAAGGTGTTTTGCTAGCCTGAGATTTGGACCAGCCGGGCGAGTGGGCCAAGGAAGAGCGAATGGTGTTCGGTTTAGGTAAGTGCAGTTTGAAAGGCAGGGCTTTCACAGCGGGTCCTCTGGGTACAAGTATCTGGTTCCCTGACAGGTAGACAGGGTGAAGAAGATGTTTAGCACACAGTCAGGACACAGTACAGGAGTTGCAATGTTATGTTGCACTTGTACAAGTCAATGGTGAGGCTGCATATTTCAAGATTCAAAGTATATTTATTATCCAATAACATATAAAGTATACAACCATGAGATCTGTCTGCTCACAGGCAGCCACAAAGCAAGAAACCTGAAAGAACCCAATTTTAAAAAGAAAGACCAACACCCAGTGTGCAGAGGAAGAGAAAAAACACAAAAACAAGTCACACAAACAACAGAAGCAAGCAACAACAACAGCGTTCTGACCCGTAACTGGGCCCTGAGATCGAAATCCCGGAGCAGCCCGGAGTAGGCCCGAAGCCTCAGTATTCCGTTCATCATATAAGCAGAGGGCAAATTGCCACAAAGTTCCCAGCAGCTGGAAACAGTCTCACGGCCTCAGTGTGGTGAGTTACTCCGGGCCTAGAGCACACCACCCAGTGATTTGCTTCAGACCTGGATTTTGCTGCTGAAGAAGCCGTTCTTGGGCTCCCCAAATCGGCTCGGCGCTTTGAGCAATCCGCCCTTGCCACCTGGGTTAGTTGAACGGGCATCAAAACCCCTCTGCTTCATCTTCTCCCCTCCGCATCGTCCACTCCAAACAGCAAAGCGCCAACTCCAAGTGTGTCGCTTTTACAGCAGGGCACTTGCCTCGAGTTCGCTTTGCCTCATTCACCTCATCATTGCTTGTGGTGATAGTTTACCACAATTTACTTCAAGATAAGTGTTATTAATAATGTTTTAATCGGACTCCTTTGCTTTCGAACCACCTGTCACACACCTTCAGCAGCACCATCTTAAACCCAAAGTTTGGAACATCAGGTTCAGTTTGCATCACCTTTTTATTGGAAAGATTTCATTTAAAAAACGGGGAGAGAAAATTTACGTGGATGTCGTCGGGACTCGGGGGACTGAGTCATAGGGAGAGGTTGGCCAGGATAGGACTTCATTCCTTGGTGTGTAGGAGGCTGAGGGGTGACCTTATAGAGGCGTATAAAATCACGAGGGGCAGAGTGAGGGTGAGTGCACTCAGTCTGTGCGGAAAGGGAATCAAACACCAAAAGGCTTAGGTTTAAGCCAGAAGCAGAAAGTTTTTGGGGAAAGCAAAGGGACGACCTCTTCACACAGAGGGTGATAAGAACACAGAACAAGCTGCCACAGGAAGTGGTTGAGGCAGATGCAATAACAATAAGATACAGAGCAGAATTAACCCATTTGGCCCATCGAGCCTGCACCACCATTGTATCGTGGCTGACCCATTTCCCCCTCAGCCCCAATCTCCTGCCTTCCCCCCGTACCCCTTCGTGCCCTGACCAATCAAGATCTACCAAACTCTGCCTTAAATGTACCCAATGAGTTGGCCTCCACAGCTGCCTGTGGTATCAGATTCCACAGGTTCACCACCCTCTGGCTGAAGAAAGTCTGCCTCAGCTCTGCTGTAAAAGAACACCCTCTATTCTGAGGCTGTGTCCGCCACCACAGGAGACAGCCTCTCCACATCCACTCTGTCGAGGTCTCAATGAGACGCCACCCCTCATTCTTCTGAATTCCACTGAACACAGGGCCAGAGACATCAAACGTTCCTCATATGATAAGCCTTCAATCCCAGAATGATTTTCCTGAACCTCCCTGTAACCCTCTCCAACATCAGCACATCCTTTCTTAGATAAAGGGCCCAAAACTGCCCACAAACTGGAAAGGGACCCAATACTCCAATGGGGCCCCCCCAGTGCCTTATAATTATTAAGACACTTGTACAGGTACGTGGATTGAAAAGGTTTATGGGACATGAGCTCAATGTGGGCAAATGGGACTGGCACAGCTGGGCACCTTGGCAGCGATGGACAAGTTGGGCGGAAGACCAGGTTCCATGTGGTATCTCTATGCCTCTGTAATTGGAAATAATCCCGCAGGTAAAGTGGGGAGGGTCACCGAGCACTGAGGTGTCACGAACGTCACCGACAACGACTGATCGTTCTCGTGACGGCAAGACCCCGTTGGACGTTGGTGGTGCAGAATGCCGCAAGGTCTATTGGCGACCGGCAGGAGAGCTGCGTGGCCAAGATCACTGCAAGGTCGAGACCTCGGGCCGCGGTGTCGCCTGTTTGCAGCTGGAGTCGGGCACTCCACCGGAGGGCCGGAAGCCGTGTGGCAGGGTATCTGTGCTGCATCTAGCATTCGCTCAGCAGAAGACAAGCCAGATTGTATTCAGCTGCAGGATGCTGCAACATTCATGCACTCAGGCGGCCGGGCTATTTGCTCGTGCGCGGCTGTATTTTACATCTGCCTTGTGCTGTGTATGACTGTGTTTTGCACCTTGGCCACAGAGGAAACTGTTTTGATTGGCTGTGTTTACGTAGAGATGAAAAACTGTTACACTTCAACTTGAAATATATCCCGGCACAGGGCAAGTGTAGACGTCATGGGAGATCTAGCGGGCGACAGCAACAGGATAAGGCATGAGTGGGGAAATTGATGTCAGACATTTGAAACTTCAGTAGAACAAGTGTAGAGGTTGTGGTAGCTAAGCTAAAGAGGAAACTGAACCGACAGAACAAAGGGATTGGTATTGGTTTATTGTTGTCATACAGTGACAAGCTTGTCTTGCATTTAGATCAAATCATCTGTAGGATTCAAAGTACATTTATTATCAAAGAATGTATGAATTATACAACCATGAGATTTGTCTGCTTACAGGCAGCTACAAAGCAAGAAACCTGAAAGAACCCAATTTTACAAAAAACAACAGCAGAGAAGAGAAAAAAACACACAAATCATGCCAACAACAAAAGCAAGCATCAGCATTCAGAACCAAGTTGAGTCCACGGGCCCGGAGCCCCGGGCAGCCGAGGTAGGCCCACAGCCTGGGTCACCACGGGGCAAATCTCCCCGTAGCCAGCAGACACATAGACATGCCGCGGAGAGACGAGTGGACGTAGGGGAACAGCTAGTGGAATCGGCCTGATCATCGCCTCCGGTCCCAACACCCTGCCTTTTTCAGTCTATCAGGGCCAGCGTTTAAATAGTCCAAACACCTGTCACTACGATGTGGGCCCCACCACAGGGCCTAGATCTCGTTCCCCATCCTGAGGCCATACTCAACCTCTCCAAATCAGCTCGACGCCAAGGTTGATCCAATCCTCGCTCCCGGTTCAGGTGGACGGGCTGAGAAACATTTCTGTGTGGACTCCTCTCCGATTCGCTCACTCTGACCCTGTTACACAGAGCACTGAGGCAGAACAAGCTCAAATAATCACAATGCAGAATAAAGTGTAACAGCTACAGAGAGAATGCAGTGAGTCAGGCAATAAGGTGCACGGTCATAATGAGGTAGGTTGTGAGGTCGAGCGTCCATCTTGCCCTACAAGAGGTCTAATCACAGTGGGATAGAAGCTGTCGAGCTTGGTGGTGCGTACTTATAGGCTTTAGTACGTTTCAGGCTTCTCCCGATGGGAGAGGGGAGAAGGGAGAATCTCCAGTGTGGGTGAGGTCTTTGACGATGCTGGCTGCCTTACCCAGGCAGTGAGAAGTGGACACAGAGTCCATGGAGGGGAGGCTGCTTTCTGCAAAGTGCTGTGCTCTGTCCATGCAGAGTAGTTACTGGACCAGGCCTTGAGACATCCGAACAAAATGCTTCCATTCTATATGTACTAATGAAAACTGGCAAGCTTCAATGGGGATAGGTGAATTTCTTTCGCCTCCTGAGGAAGTAGAGACATTCAGGACTGATGAAGGGGTTCTCCCCGAAATTTCAACTGTCCATTCCTCTCCACAGATGCTGCCTGGCCTGCAGAGTTCCTCCAGTGTTTTCATCTGTTGCTCTGGATTTCCAGCAAATATTGTGCCGAGAGGGGAGGAGGTGATCTTGCAGGAGGGTGAGATTCAGGATGCAATGAACATGCGAAAGGCGAGTGTGTTCAGTGTGGGGGGAGGGGGAATGAATCAGGACCCAGAACTACACAGAAACAGGCACTACTGCCCACCGCGAAACAGAGCTGACAGCAGTGGCAGACCATCTAATCCCACCTGCGTGCATGCGCGTGTGTATCTGTTTGTGTGCGTGCATGTTTGAGTGTCTGTGTGTGTGAGTGAGTGTGTGTGTGTGTGTGTGTGTGTGTGAGAGTGTGTATGTCTGTGTGTGAGTGTGTGTGTGCCTGTGTCTGTGTGTTTGTGAGTGTGTGTGTGTGTGTTTTGTGTGTCTGTGTGTGTGAGTGTGTATGTGTCTGTGTGTTTGTCTGAGTGTGTGTGTGTGTGTGTGTGTGTGTGTGTGTGTGTGTTTTGTGTGTCTGTGTGTGTGAGTGTGTATGTGTCTGTGTCTGTTTGTCAGAGTGTGTGTGTGTGTCTGTGTCTGTGTCTGTGTGTTTGTGTGTGTGTGTGTGTGTGTGTGTGTGCGCTCCCTATCACTCCATGCCTCCATCTCCTGCCTATTAATGTGTCCATTGAAATAAGACTGTAAGACCATAAGACATAGGAGCAGAATTAGTCCATTCGGCCCATCGAGCCTGCGCTGCCATTCCATCATGGCTGAATTATTATCCCTCTCAAGCCCATTCTCCTGCCTTCCCCTGTTGTTATCATGTCTGCTTCCAATGGCTACCTCCTCCAGTAAATTCTGTGTGTCACAGGGTATTATCTGAAGCTGTGCAGGACCCAGCCACTTGGCTAGAACCACCCTCACCCCCACCCTGCTGGTCTGAGGGGCAGTCCAGAGGGAGTGGGCCAGTGGGACAAGGGCCAGAGCAAGAGGACATGGAAGGGGCTCCTGAGGAACAGAGGGCTGAATGGCAGGTGGGCCAGTAGGAGCAGGGCCAAAGCGAGTGGGTTGGTGAGGTGGGGGTACTGTCCCTGTTCCCCCCCCCCCCCAAAGGTACTTTCCACCTGTCTCCCCCCCCCACAGGTACTGACCCTGATCCCCCCCACAGGTACTGTCCACCTGACTCCCTCCCCACAGGTACTGACCCTGATCCCCTCCCCACAGGTACTGTCCACCTGTCTCCCCCCCCACAGGTACTGACCCTGATCCCCTCCCCACAGGTACTGTCCACCTGTTCCCCCCCACAGGTACTGACCCTGATCCCCTCCCCACAGGTACTGTCCACCTGTTCCCTCCCCACAGGTACTGACCCTGATCCCCCCCCACAGGTACTGTCACTGTTCCCCCCCACAGGTACTGTCCACCTATTCCCCCCCACAGGTACTGTCCACCTGCCCACCCCCACAGGTACTGTCACTGTTCCCCCCCCACAGGTACTGTCACTGTTCCCCCCCACAGGTACTGTCCACCTGCCCACCCCCACAGGTACTGTCCCTGTTCCCCCCCCCCACAGGTACTGTCCACCTGCCCACCCCCACAGGTACTGTCCACCTGTTCCCCCCCCCACAGGTACTGACCCTGATCCCCCCCCCACAGGTAGTCCCTGATCCCCCCCCCCACAGGTACTGTCCACCTGTCCCCCCCACAGGTACCGTCCACCTGTCCCCCCACCCTCAGCTACTGTCCCTTATCCCCCCCACAGGTACTGTCCACCTGTCCCCCCCACCCTCAGCTACTGTCCCTTATCCCCCCCACAGGTACTGTCCACCTGTCCCCCCACCCTCAGCTACTGTCCCTTATCCCCCCCACAGGTACTGTCCACCTACCCACCCCCACAGGTACTGTACACCTATTCCCCCCACAAGTACTGTCCCTTTTACCCCCCACAGGTACTGTCCACCTGCCCACCCCCACAGGTACTGTCCACCTGTCCCCCCACCCTCAGCTACTGTCCCTTATCCCCCCCACAGGTACTGTCCCTCTTCCTCTCCCCACAGGTACTGTCCCTGTTCCCCCACCCACAGGTACTGTGCACCTGTTCCCCCCACAGGTACCATCCACCTGTCTACCCCCCACAGGTACTGTCCACCTGTCCCCCCACCCTCAACTACTGTCCCTGTTCCCCCCACAGGTACCGTCCACCTGTCTACCCCCCACAGGTACTGTCCACCTGTCCCCCCACCCTCAGCTACTGTCCCTTATCCCCCCCACAGGTACTGACCACCTACCCACCCCCACAGGTACTGTCCCTGTTCCCCCCACAGGTACTGTCCACCTGTCCCCCCCCCAAAAGTACTGTCCACCTGCCCACCCCCACAGGTACTGTCCACCTATTCCCCCCCACAGGTACTGTCCACCTGCCCACCCCCACAGGTACTGTCCCTGTTCCCCCCCACAGGTACTGTCCACCTGCCCACCCCCACAGGTACTGTCCACCTGTTCCCCCCCCACAGGTACTGTCACTGTTCCCCCCCCTCAGGTACTGTCCACCTGCCCACCCCCACAGGTACTGTCCACCTGTTCCCCCCCCACAGGTACTGTCACTGTTCCCCCCCACAGGTACTGTCCACCTGCCCACCCCCACAGGTACTGTCCACCTGTTCCCCCCCCCACAGGTACTGTCACTGTTCCCCCCCACAGGTACTGTCCACCTGCCCACCCCCACAAGTACTGTCCACCTGTTCCCCCCCCACAGGTACTGTCACTGTTCCCCCCCACAGGTACTGTCCACCTGCCCACCCCCACAGGTACTGTCCACCTGTTCCCCCCCCACAGGTACTGACCCTGATCCCCCCCCTACAGGTAGTCCCTGATCCCCCCCCCACAGGTAGTCCCTGATCCCCCCCCCACAGGTACTGTCCACCTGTCCCCCCACCCTCAGCTACTGTCCCTTATCCCCCCCACAGGTACTGTCCACCTGTCCCCCCACCCTCAGCTACTGTCCCTTATCCCCCCCACAGGTACTGTCCACCTGTCCCCCCACCCTCAGCTACTGTCCCTTATCCCCCCCACAGGTACTGTCCACCTACCCACCCCCACAGGTACTGTACACCTATTCCCCCCACAAGTACTGTCCCTTTTACCCCCCACAGGTACTGTCCACCTGCCCACCCCCACAGGTACTGTCCACCTGTCCCCCACCCCACAGGTACTGTCCACCTGTCCCCCCACCCTCAGCTACTGTCCCTTATCCCCCCCACAGGTACTGTCCCTCTTCCTCTCCCCACAGGTACTGTCCCTGTTCCCCCACCCACAGGTACTGTGCACCTGTTCCCCCCACAGGTACCGTCCACCTGTCTACCCCCCACAGGTACTGTCCACCTGTCCCCCCACCCTCAGCTACTGTCCCTGTTCCCCCCCACAGGTACTGTCCACCTGTCCCCCCACAGGTACTGTCCACCTGTCCCCCCACCCTCAGCTACTGTCCCTTATCCCCCCCACAGGTACTGACCACCTACCCACCCCCACAGGTACTGTCCCTGTTCCCCCCACAGGTACTGTCCACCTGTTCCCCCCCCCAAAAGTACTGTCCACCTACCCAACCCCACAGGTACTGTCCACCTACCCACCCCCACAGGTACTGTCCCTGTTCCCCCCACAGGTACCGTCCACCTGTCTACCCCCCACAGGTACTGTCCACCTGTCCCCCACCCCACAAGTACTGTCCCTGTTCCCCCCCACCACAGGTACTGTCCACCTGTCCCCCCCCCACAAGTACTGTCCCTGTTCCCCCACCCACAGGTACTGTCCACCTGTTCCCCCCCCCACAGGTACTGTCCCTGTTCCCCCCCACAGGTACTGTCCACCTGTTCCCCCCCCCCCAGGTACTGTCCCTGTTCCCCCCCACAGGTACTGTCCACCTGTTCCCCCCCCCACAGGTACTGTCCACCTGTCTCCCCCCCCCACAGGTACTGTCCACCTGTTCCCTCCCCCCACAGGTACTGTCCCTGTTCCCCCCCCCCCACAGGTACTGTCCACCTACCCACCCCCACAGGTACTGTCCACCTGTCTCCCCCCCCCACAGGTACTGTCCACCTGTTCCCCCCCCACAGGTACTGTCCACCTACCCACCCCCACAGGTACTGTCCACCTGTTCCCCCCCCACAGGTACTGTCCACCTGTTCCCCCCCCACAGGTACTGTCCCTGTTCCCCCCCACAGGTACTGTCCACCTGTTCCCCCCCCACAGGTACTGACCCTGTTCCCCCCCCCCCCCCACAGGTACTGTCCCTGTTCCCCCCCACAGGTACTGTCCACCTGTTCCCCCCCCCCCACAGGTACTGTCCACCTGATCCCCCCCCCACAGGTACTGTCCACCTGTTCCCCCCCCACAGGTACTGTCCACCTGTTCCCCCCCCACAGGTACTGACCCTGTTCCCCCCCCCCCCACAGGTACTGTCCCTGATCCCCCCCCCCACAGGTACTGACCCTGTTCCCCCCCACAGGTACTGTCCACCTGTTCCCCCCCCCACAGGTACTGTCCCTTATCCCCCCCACAGGTACTGTCCACCTGTTCCCCCCCCACAGGTACTGACCCTGTTCCCCCCCCCCACAGGTACTGACCCTGATCCCCTCCCCACAGGTACTGTCCACCTGTCTCCCCCCCCACAGGTACTGACCCTGATCCCCTCCCCACAGGTACTGTCCACCTGTCTCCCCCCCCACAGGTACTGACCCTGAACCCCCCCCCCACAGGTACTGTCCACCTGTTCCCTCCCCACAGGTACTGACCCTGATCCCCCCCCACAGGTACTGTCCACCTGTCTCCCCCCCCCACAGGTACTGACCCTGAACCCCTCCCCACAGGTACTGTCCACCTGTTCCCTCCCCACAGGTACTGACCCTGATCCCCCCCCACAGGTACTGTCACTGTTCCCCCCCACAGGTACTGTCCACCTGTCTCCCCCCCCCACAGGTACTGACCCTGTTCCCCCCCCACAGGTACTGTCACTGTTCCCCCCCACAGGTACTGTCCACCTGCCCACCCCCACAGGTACTGTCACTGTTCCCCCCCCACAGGTACTGTCACTGTTCCCCCCCCACAGGTACTGTCCACCTGCCCACCCCCACAGGTACTGTCCACCTGTTCCCCCCCCACAGGTACTGACCCTGATCCCCCCCCCACAGGTAGTCCCTGTTCCCCCCCCCACAGGTACTGTCCACCTGTCCCCCCCACAGGTACCGTCCACCTGTCCCCCCACCCTCAGCTACTGTCCCTTATCCCCCCCACAGGTACTGTCCACCTGTCCCCCCACCCTCAGCTACTGTCCCTTATCCCCCCCACAGGTACTGTCCACCTGTCCCCCCACCCTCAGCTACTGTCCCTTATCCCCCCACAGGTACTGTCCACCTACCCACCCCCACAGGTACTGTACACCTATTCCCCCCACAAGTACTGTCCCTTTTACCCCCCACAGGTACTGTCCACCTGCCCACCCCCACAGGTACTGTCCACCTGTCCCCCCACCCTCAGCTACTGTCCCTTATCCCCCCCACAGGTACTGTCCCTCTTCCTCTCCCCACAGGTACTGTCCCTGTTCCCCCACCCACAGGTACTGTGCACCTGTTCCCCCCCACAGGTACCGTCCACCTGTCTACCCCCCCACAGGTACTGTCCACCTGTCCCCCCACCCTCAGCTACTGTCCCTGTTCCCCCCACAGGTACCGTCCACCTGTCTACCCCCCACAGGTACTGTCCACCTGTCCCCCCACCCTCAGCTACTGTCCCTTATCCCCCCCACAGGTACTGACCACCTACCCACCCCCACAGGTACTGTCCCTGTTCCCCCCACAGGTACTGTCCACCTATTCCCCCCCACAGGTACTGTCCACCTGCCCACCCCCCACAGGTACTGTCACTGTTCCCCCCCCACAGGTACTGTCACTGTTCCCCTCCACAGGTACTGTCCACCTGCCCACCCCCACAGGTACTGTCCACCTGTTCCCCCCCCACAGGTACTGACCCTGATCCCCCCCCACAGGTAGTCCCTGATCCCCCCCCCCCACAGGTACTGTCCACCTGTCCCCCCCACAGGTACTGTCCACCTGTCCCCCACCCTCAGCTACTGTCCCTTATCCCCCCCCACAGGTACTGTCCACCTGTCCCCCCACCCTCAGCTACTGTCCCTTATCCCCCCCACAGGTACTGTCCACCTGTCCCCCCACCCTCAGCTACTGTCCCTTATCCCCCCCACAGGTACTGTCCACCTACCCACCCCCACAGGTACTGTACACCTATTCCCCCCACAAGTACTGTCCCTTTTACCCCCCACAGGTACTGTCCACCTGCCCACCCCCACAGGTACTGTCCACCTGTCCCCCACCCCACAGGTACTGTCCACCTGTCCCCCCACCCTCAGCTACTGTCCCTTATCCCCCCCACAGGTACTGTCCCTCTTCCTCTCCCCACAGGTACTGACCCTGATCCCCCCCCACAGGTACTGTCCCTCTTCCTCTCCCCACAGGTACTGACCCTTATCCCCCCCACAGGTACTGTCCACCTGTCTCCCCACCCTCAGCTACTGTCCCTTATCCCCCCCACAGGTACTGTCCACCTACCCACCCCCACAGGTACTGTACACCTATTCCCCCCACAAGTACTGTCCCTTTTACCCCCCACAGGTACTGTCCACCTGCCCACCCCCACAGGTACTGTCCACCTGTCCCCCACCCCCACAGGTACTGTCCACCTGTCCCCCCACCCTCAGCTACTGTCCCTTATCCCCCCCACAGGTACTGTCCCTCTTCCTCTCCCCACAGGTACTGTCCCTGTTCCCCCACCCACAGGTACTGTGCACCTGTTCCCCCCACAGGTACCGTCCACCTGTCTACCCCCCACAGGTACTGTCCACCTGTCCCCCCACCCTCAGCTACTGTCCCTGTTCCCCCCCACAGGTACTGTCCACCTGTCCCCCCACAGGTACTGTCCACCTGTCCCCCCACCCTCAGCTACTGTCCCTTATCCCCCCCACAGGTACTGACCACCTACCCACCCCCACAGGTACTGTCCCTGTTCCCCCCACAGGTACTGTCCACCTGTTCCCCCCCCAAAAGTACTGTCCACCTACCCACCCCCACAGGTACTGTCCCTGTTCCCCCCACAGGTACCGTCCACCTGTCTACCCCCCACAGGTACTGTCCACCTGTCCCCCCACCCCACAAGTACTGTCCCTGTTCCCCCCCACCACAGGTACTGTCCACCTGTCCCCACCCCACAAGTACTGTCCCTGTTCCCCCACCCACAGGTACTGTCCACCTGTTCCCCCCCCCACAGGTACTGACCCTGTTCCCCCCCACAGGTACTGTCCACCTGTTCCCCCCCCCCCCAGGTACTGTCCCTGTTCCCCCCCACAGGTACTGTCCACCTGTTCCCCCCCCCACAGGTACTGTCCACCTGTCTCCCCCCCCCACAGGTACTGTCCACCTGTTCCCTCCCCCCACAGGTACTGTCCCTGTTCCCCCCCCCCCACAGGTACTGTCCACCTACCCACCCCCACAGGTACTGTCCACCTGTCTCCCCCCCCCCACAGGTACTGTCCACCTGTTCCCCCCCCACAGGTACTGTCCACCTACCCACCCCCACAGGTACTGTCCACCTGTTCCCCCCCCACAGGTACTGTCCACCTGTTCCCCCCCCACAGGTACTGTCCCTGTTCCCCCCCACAGGTACTGTCCACCTGTTCCCCCCCCACAGGTACTGACCCTGTTCCCCCCCCCCCACAGGTACTGTCCCTGTTCCCCCCCACAGGTACTGTCCACCTGTTCCCCCCCCCCCCACAGGTACTGTCCACCTGATCCCCCCCCCACAGGTACTGTCCACCTGTTCCCCCCCCACAGGTACTGACCCTGTTCCCCCCCCCCACAGGTACTGTCCCTGATCCCCCCCCCCACAGGTACTGACCCTGTTCCCCCCCACAGGTACTGTCCACCTGTTCCCCCCCCCCACAGGTACTGTCCCTTATCCCCCCCACAGGTACTGTCCACCTGTTCCCCCCCCACAGGTACTGACCCTGTTCCCCCCCCCCACAGGTACTGACCCTGATCCCCTCCCCACAGGTACTGTCCACCTGTCTCCCCCCCCACAGGTACTGACCCTGATCCCCTCCCCACAGGTACTGTCCACCTGTCTCCCCCCCCACAGGTACTGACCCTGAACCCCCCCCCACAGGTACTGTCCACCTGTTCCCTCCCCACAGGTACTGACCCTGATCCCCCCCCACAGGTATTGTCCACCTGTCTCCCCCCCCACAGGTACTGACCCTGAACCCCTCCCCACAGGTACTGTCCACCTGTTCCCTCCCCACAGGTACTGACCCTGATCCCCCCCCACAGGTACTGTCACTGTTCCCCCCCACAGGTACTGTCCACCTGTCTCCCCCCCCCCACAGGTACTGACCCTGTTCCCCCCCCACAGGTACTGTCACTGTTCCCCCCACAGGTACTGTCCACCTGCCCACCCCCACAGGTACTGTCACTGTTCCCCCCCCACAGGTACTGTCACTGTTCCCCCCCCACAGGTACTGTCCACCTGCCCACCCCCACAGGTACTGTCCACCTGTTCCCCCGCCACAGGTACTGACCCTGATCCCCCCCCACAGGTAGTCCCTGTTCCCCCCCCCACAGGTACTGTCCACCTGTCCCCCCCACAGGTACCGTCCACCTGTCCCCCCACCCTCAGCTACTGTCCCTTATCCCCCCCACAGGTACTGTCCACCTGTCCCCCCACCCTCAGCTACTGTCCCTTATCCCCCCCACAGGTACTGTCCACCTGTCCCCCCACCCTCAGCTACTGTCCCTTATCCCCCCCACAGGTACTGTCCACCTACCCACCCCCACAGGTACTGTACACCTATTCCCCCCACAAGTACTGTCCCTTTTACCCCCCACAGGTACTGTCCACCTGCCCACCCCCACAGGTACTGTCCACCTGTCCCCCCACCCTCAGCTACTGTCCCTTATCCCCCCCACAGGTACTGTCCCTCTTCCTCTCCCCACAGGTACTGTCCCTGTTCCCCCACCCACAGGTACTGTGCACCTGTTCCCCCCCCACAGGTACCGTCCACCTGTCTACCCCCCACAGGTACTGTCCACCTGTCCCCCCACCCTCAGCTACTGTCCCTGTTCCCCCCACAGGTACCGTCCACCTGTCTACCCCCCACAGGTACTGTCCACCTGTCCCCCCACCCTCAGCTACTGTCCCTTATCCCCCCCACAGGTACTGACCACCTACCCACCCCCACAGGTACTGTCCCTGTTCCCCCCACAGGTACTGTCCACCTATTCCCCCCCACAGGTACTGTCCACCTGCCCACCCCCACAGGTACTGTCACTGTTCCCCCCCCACAGGTACTGTCACTGTTCCCCTCCACAGGTACTGTCCACCTGCCCACCCCCACAGGTACTGTCCACCTGTTCCCCCCCCACAGGTACTGACCCTGATCCCCCCCCCCACAGGTAGTCCCTGATCCCCCCCCCACAGGTACTGTCCACCTGTCCCCCCCACAGGTACTGTCCACCTGTCCCCCACCCTCAGCTACTGTCCCTTATCCCCCCCACAGGTACTGTCCACCTGTCCCCCCACCCTCAGCTACTGTCCCTTATCCCCCCCACAGGTACTGTCCACCTGTCCCCCCACCCTCAGCTACTGTCCCTTATCCCCCCCACAGGTACTGTCCACCTACCCACCCCCACAGGTACTGTACACCTATTCCCCCCACAAGTACTGTCCCTTTTACCCCCCACAGGTACTGTCCACCTGCCCACCCCCACAGGTACTGTCCACCTGTCCCCCACCCCACAGGTACTGTCCACCTGTCCCCCCACCCTCAGCTACTGTCCCTTATCCCCCCCACAGGTACTGTCCCTCTTCCTCTCCCCACAGGTACTGACCCTGATCCCCCCCCACAGGTACTGTCCCTCTTCCTCTCCCCACAGGTACTGACCCTTATCCCCCCCACAGGTACTGTCCACCTGTCCCCCCACCCTCAGCTACTGTCCCTTATCCCCCCCACAGGTACTGTCCACCTACCCACCCCCACAGGTACTGTACACCTATTCCCCCCACAAGTACTGTCCCTTTTACCCCCCACAGGTACTGTCCACCTGCCCACCCCCACAGGTACTGTCCACCTGTCCCCCACCCCACAGGTACTGTCCACCTGTCCCCCCACCCTCAGCTACTGTCCCTTATCCCCCCCACAGGTACTGTCCCTCTTCCTCTCCCCACAGGTACTGTCCCTGTTCCCCCACCCACAGGTACTGTGCACCTGTTCCCCCCACAGGTACCGTCCACCTGTCTACCCCCCACAGGTACTGTCCACCTGTCCCCCCACCCTCAGCTACTGTCCCTGTTCCCCCCCACAGGTACTGTCCACCTGTCCCCCCACAGGTACTGTCCACCTGTCCCCCCACCCTCAGCTACTGTCCCTTATCCCCCCCACAGGTACTGACCACCTACCCACCCCCACAGGTACTGTCCCTGTTCCCCCCACAGGTACTGTCCACCTGTTCCCCCCCCAAAAGTACTGTCCACCTACCCACCCCCACAGGTACTGTCCCTGTTCCCCCCACAGGTACCGTCCACCTGTCTACCCCCCACAGGTACTGTCCACCTGTCCCCCACCCCACAAGTACTGTCCCTGTTCCCCCCCCACAGGTACTGTCCACCTGTTCCCCCCCCCCACAGGTACTGTCCCTTATCCCCCCCACAGGTACTGTCCACCTGTTCCCCCCCCACAGGTACTGACCCTGTTCCCCCCCCCCACAGGTACTGACCCTGATCCCCTCCCCACAGGTACTGTCCACCTGTCTCCCCCCCCACAGGTACTGACCCTGATCCCCTCCCCACAGGTACTGTCCACCTGTCTCCCCCCCCACAGGTACTGACCCTGAACCCCCCCCCACAGGTACTGTCCACCTGTTCCCTCCCCACAGGTACTGACCCTGATCCCCCCCCACAGGTATTGTCCACCTGTCTCCCCCCCCACAGGTACTGACCCTGAACCCCTCCCCACAGGTACTGTCCACCTGTTCCCTCCCCACAGGTACTGACCCTGATCCCCCCCCACAGGTACTGTCACTGTTCCCCCCCACAGGTACTGTCCACCTGTCTCCCCCCCCCACAGGTACTGACCCTGTTCCCCCCCCACAGGTACTGTCACTGTTCCCCCCCACAGGTACTGTCCACCTGCCCACCCCCACAGGTACTGTCACTGTTCCCCCCCCACAGGTACTGTCACTGTTCCCCCCCACAGGTACTGTCCACCTGCCCACCCCCACAGGTACTGTCCACCTGTTCCCCCGCCACAGGTACTGACCCTGATCCCCCCCCCCACAGGTAGTCCCTGTTCCCCCCCCCACAGGTACTGTCCACCTGTCCCCCCCACAGGTACCGTCCACCTGTCCCCCCACCCTCAGCTACTGTCCCTTATCCCCCCCACAGGTACTGTCCACCTGTCCCCCCACCCTCAGCTACTGTCCCTTATCCCCCCCACAGGTACTGTCCACCTGTCCCCCCACCCTCAGCTACTGTCCCTTATCCCCCCCACAGGTACTGTCCACCTACCCACCCCCACAGGTACTGTACACCTATTCCCCCCACAAGTACTGTCCCTTTTACCCCCCACAGGTACTGTCCACCTGCCCACCCCCACAGGTACTGTCCACCTGTCCCCCCACCCTCAGCTACTGTCCCTTATCCCCCCCACAGGTACTGTCCCTCTTCCTCTCCCCACAGGTACTGTCCCTGTTCCCCCACCCACAGGTACTGTGCACCTGTTCCCCCCCACAGGTACCGTCCACCTGTCTACCCCCCCACAGGTACTGTCCACCTGTCCCCCCACCCTCAGCTACTGTCCCTGTTCCCCCCACAGGTACCGTCCACCTGTCTACCCCCCACAGGTACTGTCCACCTGTCCCCCCACCCTCAGCTACTGTCCCTTATCCCCCCCACAGGTACTGACCACCTACCCACCCCCACAGGTACTGTCCCTGTTCCCCCCACAGGTACTGTCCACCTATTCCCCCCCACAGGTACTGTCCACCTGCCCACCCCCACAGGTACTGTCACTGTTCCCCCCCCACAGGTACTGTCACTGTTCCCCTCCACAGGTACTGTCCACCTGCCCACCCCCACAGGTACTGTCCACCTGTTCCCCCCCCACAGGTACTGACCCTGATCCCCCCCCCACAGGTAGTCCCTGATCCCCCCCCCACAGGTACTGTCCACCTGTCCCCCCCACAGGTACTGTCCACCTGTCCCCCACCCTCAGCTACTGTCCCTTATCCCCCCCACAGGTACTGTCCACCTGTCCCCCCACCCTCAGCTACTGTCCCTTATCCCCCCCACAGGTACTGTCCACCTGTCCCCCCACCCTCAGCTACTGTCCCTTATCCCGCCCACAGGTACTGTCCACCTACCCACCCCCACAGGTACTGTACACCTATTCCCCCCACAAGTACTGTCCCTTTTACCCCCCACAGGTACTGTCCACCTGCCCACCCCCACAGGTACTGTCCACCTGTCCCCCACCCCACAGGTACTGTCCACCTGTCCCCCCACCCTCAGCTACTGTCCCTTATCCCCCCCACAGGTACTGTCCCTCTTCCTCTCCCCACAGGTACTGACCCTGATCCCCCCCCACAGGTACTGTCCCTCTTCCTCTCCCCACAGGTACTGACCCTTATCCCCCCCACAGGTACTGTCCACCTGTCCCCCCACCCTCAGCTACTGTCCCTTATCCCCCCCACAGGTACTGTCCACCTACCCACCCCCACAGGTACTGTACACCTATTCCCCCCACAAGTACTGTCCCTTTTACCCCCCACAGGTACTGTCCACCTGCCCACCCCCACAGGTACTGTCCACCTGTCCCCCACCCCACAGGTACTGTCCACCTGTCCCCCCACCCTCAGCTACTGTCCCTTATCCCCCCCACAGGTACTGTCCCTCTTCCTCTCCCCACAGGTACTGTCCCTGTTCCCCCACCCACAGGTACTGTGCACCTGTTCCCCCCACAGGTACCGTCCACCTGTCTACCCCCCACAGGTACTGTCCACCTGTCCCCCCACCCTCAGCTACTGTCCCTGTTCCCCCCCACAGGTACTGTCCACCTGTCCCCCCACAGGTACTGTCCACCTGTCCCCCCACCCTCAGCTACTGTCCCTTATCCCCCCCACAGGTACTGACCACCTACCCACCCCCACAGGTACTGTCCCTGTTCCCCCCACAGGTACTGTCCACCTGTTCCCCCCCCAAAAGTACTGTCCACCTACCCACCCCCACAGGTACTGTCCCTGTTCCCCCCACAGGTACCGTCCACCTGTCTACCCCCCACAGGTACTGTCCACCTGTCCCCCACCCCACAAGTACTGTCCCTGTTCCCCCCCACCACAGGTACTGTCCACCTGTCCCCACCCCACAAGTACTGTCCCTGTTCCCCCACCCACAGGTACTGTCCACCTGTCCCCCCCCCCACAGGTACTGACCCTGATCCCCCACCCACAGGTACTGTCCACCTGTTCCCCCCCCCACAGGTACTGTCCACCTGTTCCCCCCCCCCACAGGTACTGTCCCTGTTCCCCCCCACAGGTACTGTCCACCTGTTCCCCCCCCCACAGGTACTGTCCCTGTTCCCCCCTCCACAGGTACTGTCCACCTGTTCCCCCCCCAAAGGTACTGTCCACCTGTCTCCCCCCCCCACAGGTACTGTCCACCTGTTCCCTCCCCCCACAGGTACTGTCCCTGTTCCCCCCCCCCACAGGTACTGTCCACCTGTCTCCCCCCCCCACAGGTACTGTCCACCTGTTCCCCCCCCCACAGGTACTGTCCCTGTTCCCCCCCACAGGTACTGTCCACCTGTTCCCCCCCCCACAGGTACTGTCCACCTGTCTCCCCCCCCCACAAGTACTGTCCACCTGTCTCCCCCCCCCCACAGGTACTGTCCACCTGTTCCCCCCCACAGGTACTGTCCACCTGTTCCCCCACCCCACAGGTACTGTCCACCTGTTCCCCCCCACAGGTACTGTCCACCTGTTCCCCCCTCCCACTGGTACTGTCCCTGTTCCCCCCCACAGGTACTGACCCTGTTCCCCCCCCCCACAGGTACTGTCCCTGTTCCCCCCCACAGGTACTGTCCACCTGTTCCCCCCCCCCCACAGGTACTGTCCACCTGTTCCCCCCCCACAGGTACTGAACCTGTTCCCCCCCACAGGTACTGTCCACCTGTTCCCTCCCCCCAAAGGTACTGTCCCTGTTCCCCCCCACAGGTACTGTCCACCTGTTCCCCCCCCACAGGTACTGAACCTGTTCCCCCCCACAGGTACTGTCCACCTGTTCCCCCCCCCCCCACAGGTACTGTCCCTGTTCCCCCCCACAGGTACTGTCCACCTGTTCCCCCCCCCCCACAGGTACTGTCCACCTGTTCCCCCCCCCCACAGGTACTGTCCACCTGTTCCCTCCCCACAGGTACTGACCCTGATCCCCTCCCCACAGGTACTGTCCCTGTTCCCCCCCCACAGGTACTGACCCTGTTCCCCCCCCCCACAGGTACTGTCCCTGATCCCCCCCCCCCACAGGTACTGACCCTGTTCCCCCCCACAGGTACTGTCCACCTGTTCCCCCCCCCCCACAGGTACTGTCCCTTATCCCCCCCACAGGTACTGTCCACCTGTTCCCCCCCCACAGGTACTGAACCTGTTCCCCCCCCCCCACAGGTACTGTCCCTGTTCCCCCCCACAGGTACTGTCCACCTGTTCCCCCCCCCACAGGTACTGTCCCTGTTCCCCCCACAGGTACTGTCCACCTGTCCCCCCCCCCACAAGTACTGTCCCTGTTCCCCCCCACCCACAGGTACTGTCCACCTGTTCCCCCCCCCCACAGGTACTGTCCACCTGTTCCCCCCCCCCACAGGTACTGTCCCTGTTCCCCCCACAGGTACTGTCCACCTGTCCCCCCCCCACAGGTACTGTCCCTGTTCCCCCCCCCACAGGTACTGTCCACCTGTTCCCCCCCCCACAGGTACTGTCCCTGTTCCCCCCCACAGGTACTGTCCACCTGCCCACCCCCACAGGTACTGTCCACCTGTCTCCCCCCCACAGGTACCGTCCACCTGTTCCCCCCCACAGGTACTGTCCCTGTTCCCCCCCACAGGTACTGTCCACCTGTTCCCCCCCCACAGGTACTGTCCACCTGTCCCCCCCCCACAGGTACTGTCCCTGTTCCCCCCCACAGGTACTGTCCACCTGTCCCCCCCCCACAGGTACTGTCCCTGTTCCCCCCCACAGGTACTGTCCACCTGCCCACCCCCACAGGTACTGTCCACCTGTTCCCCCCCACAGGTACTGTCCCTGTTCCCCCCCCACAGGTACTGTCCACCTGTTCCCCCCCACAGGTACTGTCCACCTGTCCCCCCCCCACAGGTACTGTCCCTGTTCCCCCCCACAGGTACTGTCCACCTGTCCCCCCCCCACAGGTACTGTCCCTGTTCCCCCCCACAGGTACTGTCCACCTGCCCACCCCCACAGGTACTGTCCACCTGTTCCCCCCCACAGGTACTGTCCCTGTTCCCCCCCACAGGTACTGTCCACCTGTTCCCCCCCCCACAGGTACTGTCCACCTGTCCCCCCACAGGTACTGTCCACCTGTCCCCCACCCCACAAGTACTGTCCACCTGTTCCCCCCCCCCCCACAGGTACTGTCCACCTGTCCCCCCACAAGTACTGTCCACCTGTCCCCCACCCCACAAGTACTGTCCACCTGTTCCCCCCCCCACAGGTACTGTCCCTGTTCCCCTCCACAGGTACTGTCCACCTGTCCCCCACCCCACAGGTACTGTCCACCTGTTCCCCCCCCACAGGTACTGTCCACCTGTTCCCCCCCCCCACAGGTACTGTCCACCTGTCCCCCCACAGGTACTGTCCACCTGTTCCCCCCCCCCACAGGTACTGTCCACCTGTTCCCCCCCCACAGGTACTGTCCACCTGTCTCCCCCCCCCACAGGTACTGTCCCTGTTCCCCCCACAGGTACTGTCCACCTGTCCCCCCACAGGTACTGTCCACCTGTTCCCCCCCCCACAGGTACTGTCCACCTGTTCCCCCCACAGGTACTGTCCACCTGTTCCCCCCCCCCACAGGTACTGTCCACCTGTCCCCCCACAGGTACTGTCCACCTGTTCCCCCCCCCACAGGTACTGTCCCTGTTCCCCCCACAGGTACTGTCCACCTGTCCCCCCACAGGTACTGTCCACCTGTTCCCCCCCCCCCACAGGTACTGTCCCTGTCTCCCCCCCCCACAGGTACTGTCCCTGTTCCCCCCACAGGTACTGTCCCTGTCTCCCCCCCCCACAGGTACTGTCCACCTGTCCCCCCACAGGTACTGTCCACCTGTTCCCCCCCCCACAGGTACTGTCCCTGTTCCCCCCCACAGGTACTGTCCACCTGTTCCCCCCCCCCCACAGGTACTGTCCCTGTTCCCCCCCCACACAGGTACTGTCCCTGTCCCCCCACAGGTACTGTCCACCTGTCCCCCCACCCTCAGCTACTGTCCCTGTTCCCCCCACAGGTACTGTCCACCTGTCCCCCCCCCACAGGTACTGTCCACCTGTTCCCCCCCCCCCACAGGTACTGTCACTGTTCCCCTCCACAGGTACTGACCCTGAACCCCACCCCACAGGTACTGTCCACCTGTCTCCCCCCCCACAGGTACTGTCCACCTGTTCCCCCCCCCACAGGTACTGTCACTGTTCCCCTCCACAGGTACTGACACTGAACCCCACCCCACAGGTACTGTCCACCTGTCCCCCTCCCCACAGGTACTGTCCACCTGTTCCCCCCCCCACAGGTACTGTCACTGTTCCCCTCCACAGGTACTGACCCTGAACCCCACCCCACAGGTACTGTCCACCTGTCTCCCCCCCCCACAGGTACTGTCCACCTGTTCCCCCCCCCCACAGGTACTGTCCACCTGTCTCCCCCCCACAGGTACTGTCCCTGATCCCCCCCCTCCACAGGTACTGTGCACCTGTTCCCCCCCCACAGGTACTGACCCTGATCCCCCCCCCACAGGTACTGTCCCTGATCCCCCCCCCCCACAGGTACTGTCCACCTGTTCCCCCCACAGGTACCGTCCACCTGTCCCCCCACCCTCAGCTACTGTCCCTTATCCCCCCCACAGGTACTGTCCACCTGTCCCCCCCACAAGTACTGTCCCTAATACCCCCCACAGGTACTGTCCACCTATTCCCCCCACAAGTACTGTCCCTTTTACCCCCCACAGGTACTGTCCACCTGCCCACACCCACAGGTACTGTCCACCTGTCCCCCACCCCACAGGTACTGTCCACCTGTCCCCCCACCCTCAGCTACTGTCCCTTATCCCCCCCACAGGTACTGTCCCTGTTCCCCCCCCACAGGTACTGTCCCTGTTCCCCCCCCCCACAGGTACTGTCCACCTGTTCCCCCCCCCCCCACAGGTACTGTCCCTGTTCCCCCCACAGGTACTGTCCACCTGTTCCCCCACAGGTACTGTCCACCTGTTCCCCCCCACCACAGGTACTGTCCACCTGTGTCCCCCCCACAGGTACTGTCCACCTGTCCCCCCCCCACAGGTACTGTCCACCTGTCCCCCCCCCCCACAAGTACTCTCCCTGTTCCCCTCCCCACAGCTACTGTCCACCTGTTCCCCCCCACCACAGGTACTGTCCACCTGTCCCTCCACCCACAGCTACTGTCCCTTATCCCCCCCACAGGTACTGTCCACCTGTCCCCCACCCCACAAGTACTGACCCTGATCCCCCACCCACAGGTACTGTCCCTGATCCCCCCACAGGTACTGTCCCTGATCCCCCCACAGGTACTGTCCACCTGTCCCCCCACAGGTACTGTCCCTGTTCCCCCCACAGGTACTGTCCCTGATCCCCCACCCACAGGTACTGACCCTGATCCCCCACCCACAGGTACTGTCCACCTATTCCCCCCCCCCACAGGTACTGACCCTGTTCCCCCCACAGGTACTGTCCACCTATTCCCCTCCACAGGTACTGTCCACCTGTTCCCCCCACAGGTACTGACCCTGTTCCCCCCACAGGTACTGTCCCTGATCCCCCCCCCCCACAGGTACTGTCCACCTGTTCCCTCCCCACAGGTACTGTCCACCTGTTCCCCCCACAGGTACTGACCCTGTTCCCCCCACAGGTACTGTCCACCTGTTCCCCCCACAGGTACTGACCCTGTTCCCCCCACAGGTACTGTCCACCTATTCCCCTCCACAGGTACTGTCCACCTGTTCCCCCCACAGGTACTGTCCACCTGTTCCCCTCCACAGGTACTGTCCACCTATTCCCCTCCACAGGTACTGTCCCTGTTCCCCCCCCCACAGGTACCGTCCACCTGTCTCCCCCCCCCCACAGGTACCGTCCACCTGTCTCCCCCCCCCACAGGTACTGTCCACCTGTTCCACTCCACAGGTACTGTCCCTGAACCCCACCCCACAGGTACCGTCCCTGAACCCCACCCCACAGGTACTGTCCACCTGTTCCCCCCACAGGTACTGTCCCTGTTCCCCCCCCCACAGGTACTGTCACTGTTCCCCTCCACAGGTACTGACCCTGAACCCCACCCCACAGGTACCGTCCCTGTTCCCCCCCCACAGGTACTGTCCCTGACCCCCCCCCTCCACAGGTACTGTGCACCTGTTCCCTCCCCCACAGGTACCGTCCCTGTTCCCCCCCCCCACAGGTACTGTCCCTGATCCCCCCCCCTCCACAGGTACTGTGCACCTGTTCCCTCCCCCACAGGTACTGTCCCTGTTCCCCCCCACAGGTACTGTGCACCTGTCTCCCCCCCCCCACAGGTACTGACCCTTATCCCCCCCACAGGTACTGTCCACCTGTTCCCTCCCACAGGTACTGTCCCTTATCCCCCCCACAGGTACTGTCCACCTGTTCCCCCCACAGGTACTGCCCACCTGTCCTCCACCCCACAAGTACTCTCCCTGATCCCCTCCACAGGTACTGACCCTGATCCCCCCCCCCACAGGTACTGACCACCTGTTCCCCCCCACAGGTACTGACCCTGATCCCCACCCCACAGGTACTGTCCACCTGTTCCCCCCCACAGGTACTGTCCCTGATTCCCCCCCCCCACAAGTACTGTCCCTTTTACCCCCCACAGGTACTGTCCACCTGCCCACCCCCACAGGTACTGTCCACCTGTCCCCCACCCCACAGGTACTGTCCACCTGTCCCCCCACCCTCAGCTACTGTCCCTTATCCCCCCCACAGGTACTGTCCACCTGTCTCCCCCCCCCACAGGTACTGTCCCTCTTCCTCTCCCCACAGGTACTGTCCACCTGTCTCCCCCCCCCCCACAGGTACTGTCCCTCTTCCTCTCCCCACAGGTACTGTCGCTGTTCCCCCACCCACAGGTACTGTGCACCTGTTCCCCCCACAGGTACCGTCCACCTGTCTACCCCCCACAGGTACTGTCCACCTGTCCCCCCACCCTCAGCTACTGTCCCTTATCCCCCCCACAGGTACTGACCACCTACCCACCCCCACAGGTACTGTCCCTGTTCCCCCCCCCCACAGGTACTGTCCACCTGTTCCCCCCCCAAAGGTACTGACCCTGATCCCCCCCCCACAGGTACTGTCACTGTTACCCCCCACAGGTACTGTCCCTGTTCCCCCCCCCACAGGTACTGTCCCTGTTCCCCCCCCCACAGGTACTGTCCACCTGTTCCCCCCCCAAAAGTACTGTCCACCTGTTCCCCCACAGGTACTGTCCACCTGTTCCCCCCCCCCCACAGGTACTGTCCACCTGTCCCCCCACAGGTACTGTCCACCTGTCCCCCACCCCACAAGTACTGTCCACCTGTTCCCCCCCCCCCACAGGTACTGTCCACCTGTCCCCCCACAAGTACTGTCCACCTGTCCCCCACCCCACAGGTACTGTCCACCTGTTCCCCCCCCCACAGGTACTGTCCACCTGTCCCCCCACAGGTACTGTCCACCTGTTCCCCCCCCCCCACAGGTACTGTCCACCTGTCCCCCCACAGGTACTGTCCACCTGTTCCCCCCCCACAGGTACTGTCCACCTGTCTCCCCCCCCCCACAGGTACTGTCCCTGTTCCCCCCACAGGTACTGTCCACCTGTCCCCCCACAGGTACTGTCCACCTGTTCCCCCCCCCACAGGTACTGTCCACCTGTTCCCCCCACAGGTACTGTCCACCTGTTCCCCCCCCCCACAGGTACTGTCCACCTGTCCCCCCACAGGTACTGTCCACCTGTTCCCCCCCCCCACAGGTACTGTCCCTGTTCCCCCCACAGGTACTGTCCACCTGTCCCCCCACAGGTACTGTCCACCTGTCCCCCCACAGGTACTGTCCCTGTCTCCCCCCCCCACAGGTACTGTCCCTGTTCCCCCCACAGGTACTGTCCCTGTCTCCCCCCCCCCCACAGGTACTGTCCACCTGTCCCCCCACAGGTACTGTCCACCTGTTCCCCCCCCCACAGGTACTGTCCCTGTCTCCCCCCCCCCACAGGTACTGTCCCTGTTCCCCCCACAGGTACTGTCCCTGTCTCCCCCCCCCACAGGTACTGTCCACCTGTCCCCCCACAGGTACTGTCCACCTGTTCCCCCCCCCCCCACAGGTACTGTCCCTGTTCCCCCCCACAGGTACTGTCCACCTGTTCCCCCCCCCCACAGGTACTGTCCCTGTTCCCCCCCCCACACAGGTACTGTCCCTGTTCCCCCCCACAGGTACCGTCCACCTGTCTCCCCCCCCCACAGGTACCGTCCACCTGTCTCCCCCCCCCCACAGGTACTGTCCACCTGTTCCACTCCACAGGTACTGTCCCTGAACCCCACCCCACAGGTACCGTCCCTGAACCACACCCCACAGGTACTGTCCACCTGTTCCCCCCACAGGTACTGTCCCTGTTCCCCCCCCCACAGGTACTGTCACTGTTCCCCTCCACAGGTACTGACCCTGAAGCCCACCCCACAGGTACCGTCCCTGTTCCCCCCCCACAGGTACTGTCCCTGATCCCCCCACAGGTACTGTCCACCTGTCCCCCCACAGGTACTGTCCACCTGTTCCCCCCCCCCACAGGTACTGTCCACCTGTCCCCCCACAGGTACTGTCCACCTGTTCCCCCCCCCCCCACAGGTACTGTCCACCTGTCCCCCCACAGGTACTGTCCACCTGTTCCCCCCCCCCACAGGTACTGTCCACCTGTCTCCCCCCCCCCCACAGGTACTGTCCCTGTTCCCCCCACAGGTACTGTCCACCTGTCCCCCCACAGGTACTGTCCACCTGTTCCCCCCCCCCACAGGTACTGTCCACCTGTTCCCCCCACAGGTACTGTCCACCTGTTCCCCCCCCCCCACAGGTACTGTCCACCTGTCCCCCCACAGGTACTGTCCACCTGTTCCCCCCCCCCACAGGTACTGTCCCTGTTCCCCCCACAGGTACTGTCCACCTGTCCCCCCACAGGTACTGTCCACCTGTCCCCCCACAGGTACTGTCCCTGTCTCCCCCCCCCACAGGTACTGTCCCTGTTCCCCCCACAGGTACTGTCCCTGTCTCCCCCCCCCCACAGGTACTGTCCACCTGTCCCCCCACAGGTACTGTCCACCTGTTCCCCCCCCCACAGGTACTGTCCCTGTCTCCCCCCCCCCACAGGTACTGTCCCTGTTCCCCCCACAGGTACTGTCCCTGTCTCCCCCCCCCACAGGTACTGTCCACCTGTCCCCCCACAGGTACTGTCCACCTGTTCCCCCCCCCCCCACAGGTACTGTCCCTGTTCCCCCCCACAGGTACTGTCCACCTGTTCCCCCCCCCCACAGGTACTGTCCCTGTTCCCCCCCCACACAGGTACTGTCCCTGTTCCCCCCCACAGGTACCGTCCACCTGTCTCCCCCCCCCCACAGGTACTGTCCACCTGTTCCACTCCACAGGTACTGTCCCTGAACCCCACCCCACAGGTACCGTCCCTGAACCACACCCCACAGGTACTGTCCACCTGTTCCCCCCACAGGTACTGTCCCTGTTCCCCCCCCCACAGGTACTGTCACTGTTCCCCTCCACAGGTACTGACCCTGAAGCCCACCCCACAGGTACCGTCCCTGTTCCCCCCCCACAGGTACTGTCCCTGATCCCCCCACAGGTACTGTCCACCTGTCCCCCCACAGGTACTGTCCCTGTTCCCCCCACAGGTACTGTCCCTGTTCCCCCCACAGGTACTGACCCTGATCCCCCACCCACAGGTACTGTCCACCTATTCCCCCCCCCCCACAGGTACTGACCCTGTTCCCCCCACAGGTACTGTCCACCTATTCCCCTCCACAGGTACTGTCCACCTGTTCCCCCCACAGGTACTGACCCTGTTCCCCCCACAGGTACTGTCCCTGATCCCCCCCCCCCACAGGTACTGTCCCCTGTTCCCTCCCCACAGGTACTGTCCACCTGTTCCCCCCACAGGTACTGACCCTGTTCCCCCCACAGGTACTGTCCACCTGTTCCCCCCACAGGTACTGACCCTGTTCCCCCCACAGGTACTGTCCACCTATTCCCCCTCCACAGGTACTGTCCACCTGTTCCCCCCACAGGTACTGTCCACCTGTTCCCCTCCACAGGTACTGTCCACCTATTCCCCTCCACAGGTACTGTCCCTGTTCCCCCCCCACAGGTACCGTCCACCTGTCTCCCCCCCCCCCCACAGGTACCGTCCACCTGTCTCCCCCCCCCACAGGTACTGTCCACCTGTTCCACTCCACAGGTACTGTCCCTGAACCCCACCCCACAGGTACCGTCCCTGAACCCCACCCCACAGGTACTGTCCACCTGTTCCCCCCACAGGTACTGTCCCTGTTCCCCCCCCCCACAGGTACTGTCACTGTTCCCCTCCACAGGTACTGACCCTGAACCCCACCCCACAGGTACCGTCCCTGTTCCCCCCCCACAGGTACTGTCCCTGATCCCCCCCTCCACAGGTACTGTGCACCTGTTCCCTCCCCCACAGGTACCGTCCCTGTTCCCCCCCCACAGGTACTGTCCCTGATCCCCCCCCTCCACAGGTACTGTGCACCTGTTCCCTCCCCCACAGGTACTGTCCCTGTTCCCCCCCACAGGTACTGTGCACCTGTCTCCCCCCCCCCACAGGTACTGACCCTTATCCCCCCCACAGGTACTGTCCACCTGTTCCCTCCCACAGGTACTGTCCCTTATCCCCCCCACAGGTACTGTCCACCTGTTCCCCCCACAGGTACTGCCCACCTGTCCTCCACCCCACAAGTACTCTCCCTGATCCCCTCCACAGGTACTGACCCTGATCCCCCCCCCCACAGGTACTGACCACCTGTTCCCCCCCACAGGTACTGACCCTGATCCCCACCCCACAGGTACTGTCCACCTGTTCCCCCCCACAGGTACTGTCCCTGATTCCCCCCCCCACAAGTACTGTCCCTTTTACCCCCCACAGGTACTGTCCACCTGCCCACCCCCACAGGTACTGTCCACCTGTCCCCCACCCCACAGGTACTGTCCACCTGTCCCCCCCACCCTCAGCTACTGTCCCTTATCCCCCCACAGGTACTGTCCACCTGTCTCCCCCCCCCACAGGTACTGTCCCTCTTCCTCTCCCCACAGGTACTGTCCACCTGTCTCCCCCCCCCCACAGGTACTGTCCCTCTTCCTCTCCCCACAGGTACTGTCGCTGTTCCCCCACCCACAGGTACTGTGCACCTGTTCCCCCCACAGGTACCGTCCACCTGTCTACCCCCCACAGGTACTGTCCACCTGTCCCCCCACCCTCAGCTACTGTCCCTTATCCCCCCCACAGGTACTGACCACCTACCCACCCCCACAGGTACTGTCCCCTGTTCCCCCCCCCCCACAGGTACTGTCCACCTGTTCCCCCCCCCAAAGGTACTGACCCTGATCCCCCCCCCACAGGTACTGTCACTGTTACCCCCCACAGGTACTGTCCCTGTTCCCCCCCCCACAGGTACTGTCCCTGTTCCCTCCCCCACAGGTACTGTCCACCTGTTCCCCCCCCAAAAGTACTGTCCACCTGTTCCCCCACAGGTACTGTCCACCTGTTCCCCCCCCCCCACAGGTACTGTCCACCTGTCCCCCCACAGGTACTGTCCACCTGTCCCCCACCCCACAAGTACTGTCCACCTGTTTCCCCCCCCCCACAGGTACTGTCCACCTGTCCCCCCCACAAGTACTGTCCACCTGTCCCCCACCCCACAGGTACTGTCCACCTGTTCCCCCCCCCCACAGGTACTGTCCACCTGTCCCCCCACAGGTACTGTCCACCTGTTCCCCCCCCCCCCAGGTACTGTCCACCTGTCCCCCCACAGGTACTGTCCACCTGTTCCCCCCCCCCACAGGTACTGTCCACCTGTCTCCCCCCCCCCACAGGTACTGTCCCTGTTCCCCCCACAGGTACTGTCCACCTGTCCCCCACAGGTACTGTCCACCTGTTCCCCCCCCCACAGGTACTGTCCACCTGTTCCCCCCACAGGTACTGTCCACCTGTTCCCCCCCCCCCACAGGTACTGTCCACCTGTCCCCCCACAGGTACTGTCCACCTGTTCCCCCCCCCACAGGTACTGTCCCTGTTCCCCCCACAGGTACTGTCCACCTGTCCCCCCACAGGTACTGTCCACCTGTCCCCCCCACAGGTACTGTCCCTGTCTCCCCCCCCCACAGGTACTGTCCCTGTTCCCCCCCACAGGTACTGTCCCTGTCTCCCCCCCCCCACAGGTACTGTCCACCTGTCCCCCCACAGGTACTGTCCACCTGTTCCCCCCCCCACAGGTACTGTCCCTGTCTCCCCCCCCCCACAGGTACTGTCCCTGTTCCCCCCACAGGTACTGTCCCTGTCTCCCCCCCCCACAGGTACTGTCCACCTGTCCCCCCACAGGTACTGTCCACCTGTTCCCCCCCCCCCACAGGTACTGTCCCTGTTCCCCCCCACAGGTACTGTCCACCTGTTCCCCCCCCCCCCCACAGGTACTGTCCCTGTTCCCCCCCCACACAGGTACTGTCCCTGTTCCCCCCCACAGGTACCGTCCACCTGTCTCCCCCCCCCCACAGGTACCGTCCACCTGTCTCCCCCCCCCCCACAGGTACTGTCCACCTGTTCCACTCCACAGGTACTGTCCCTGAACCCCACCCCACAGGTACCGTCCCTGAACCACACCCCACAGGTACTGTCCACCTGTTCCCCCCACAGGTACTGTCCCTGTTCCCCCCCCCCACAGGTACTGTCACTGTTCCCCTCCACAGGTACTGACCCTGAAGCCCACCCCACAGGTACCGTCCCTGTTCCCCCCCCACAGGTACTGTCCCTGATCCCCCCCCTCCACAGGTACTGTGCACCTGTTCCCTCCCCCACAGGTACCGTCCCTGTTCCCCCCCCACAGGTACTGTCCCTGATCCCCCCCCTCCACAGGTACTGTGCACCTGTTCCCTCCCCCATAGGTACTGTCCCTGTTCCCCCCCACAGGTACTGTGCACCTGTCTCCCCCCCCCCCACAGGTACTGACCCTTATCCCCCCCACAGGTACTGTCCACCTGTTCCCTCCCACAGGTACTGTCCCTTATCCCCCCCACAGGTACTGTCCACCTGTTCCCCCCACAGGTACTGCCCACCTGTCCTCCACCCCACAAGTACTCTCCCTGATCCCCTCCACAGGTACTGACCCTGATCCCCCCCCCACAGGTGCTGACCACCTGTTCCCCCCCACAGGTACTGACCCTGATCCCCACCCCACAGGTACTGTCCACCTGTTCCCCCCCACAGGTACTGTCCCTGATTCCCCCCCCACAAGTACTGTCCCTTTTACCCCCCACAGGTACTGTCCACCTGCCCACCCCCACAGGTACTGTCCACCTGTCCCCCACCCCACAGGTACTGTCCACCTGTCCCCCCACCCTCAGCTACTGTCCCTTATCCCCCCCACAGGTACTGTCCACCTGTCTCCCCCCCCCACAGGTACTGTCCCTCTTCCTCTCCCCACAGGTACTGTCGCTGTTCCCCCACCCACAGGTACTGTGCACCTGTTCCCCCCACAGGTACCGTCCACCTGTCTACCCCCCACAGGTACTGTCCACCTGTCCCCCCACCCTCAGCTACTGTCCCTTATCCCCCCCACAGGTACTGACCACCTACCCACCCCCACAGGTACTGTCCACCTGTTCCCCCCCCACAGGTACTGTCCACCTGTTCCCCCCCAAAGGTACTGACCCTGATCCCCCCCCCACAGGTACTGTCACTGTTACCCCCCACAGGTACTGTCCCTGTTCCCCCCCCCACAGGTACTGTCCCTGTTCCCCCCCCCCACAGGTACTGTCCACCTGTTCCCCTCCACAGGTACTGTCCCTGAACCCCACCCCACAGGTACCGTCCCTGAACCCCACCCCACAGGTACTGTCCACCTGTTCCCCCCACAGGTACTGTCCCTGTTCCCCCCCCCCACAGGTACTGTCACTGTTCCCCTCCACAGGTACTGACCCTGAACCCCACCCCACAGGTACCGTCCCTGTTCCCCCCCCACAGGTACTGTCCCTGATCCCCCCCCTCCACAGGTACTGTGCACCTGTTCCCTCCCCCACAGGTACCGTCCCTGTTCCCCCCCCACAGGTACTGTCCCTGATCCCCCCCCTCCACAGGTACTGTGCACCTGTTCCCTCCCCCACAGGTACTGTCCCTGTTCCCCCCCACAGGTACTGTGCACCTGTCTCCCCCCCCCCACAGGTACTGACCCTTATCCCCCCCACAGGTACTGTCCACCTGTTCCCCCCCCCCACAGGTACTGTCCCTCTTCCTCTCCCCACAGGTACTGTCCACCTGTCTCCCCCCCACCCACAGGTACTGTCCCTCTTCCTCTCCCCACAGGTACTGTCGCTGTTCCCCCACCCACAGGTACTGTGCACCTGTTCCCCCCACAGGTACCGTCCACCTGTCTACCCCCCACAGGTACTGTCCACCTGTCCCCCCACCCTCAGCTACTGTCCCTTATCCCCCCCACAGGTACTGACCACCTACCCACCCCCACAGGTACTGTCCCTGTTCCCCCCCCCCACAGGTACTGTCCACCTGTTCCCCCCCCAAAGGTACTGACCCTGATCCCCCCCCCACAGGTACTGTCACTGTTACCCCCCACAGGTACTGTCCCTGTTCCCCCCCCCACAGGTACTGTCCACCTGTTCCCCCCCCAAAAGTACTGTCCACCTGTTCCCCCACAGGTACTGTCCACCTGTTCCCCCCCCCCCCACAGGTACTGTCCACCTGTCCCCCCACAGGTACTGTCCACCTGTCCCCCACCCCACAAGTACTGTCCACCTGTTCCCCCCCCCCACAGGTACTGTCCACCTGTCCCCCCACAAGTACTGTCCACCTGTCCCCCACCCCACAGGTACTGTCCACCTGTTCCCCCCCCCACAGGTACTGTCCACCTGTCCCCCCACAGGTACTGTCCACCTGTTCCCCCCCCCCACAGGTACTGTCCACCTGTCCCCCCACAGGTACTGTCCACCTGTTCCCCCCCCCACAGGTACTGTCCACCTGTCTCCCCCCCCCCACAGGTACTGTCCCTGTTCCCCCCACAGGTACTGTCCACCTGTCCCCCCACAGGTACTGTCCACCTGTTCCCCCCCCCACAGGTACTGTCCACCTGTTCCCCCCACAGGTACTGTCCACCTGTTCCCCCCCCCCACAGGTACTGTCCACCTGTTCCCCCCCCCCCACAGGTACTGTCCCTGTTCCCCCCACAGGTACTGTCCACCTGTCCCCCCACAGGTACTGTCCACCTGTCCCCCCACAGGTACTGTCCCTGTCTCCCCCCCCCCCACAGGTACTGTCCCTGTTCCCCCCACAGGTACTGTCCCTGTCTCCCCCCCCCACAGGTACTGTCCACCTGTCCCCCCACAGGTACTGTCCACCTGTTCCCCCCCCACAGGTACTGTCCCTGTCTCCCCCCCCCCCACAGGTACTGTCCCTGTTCCCCCCACAGGTACTGTCCCTGTCTCCCCCCCCCACAGGTACTGTCCACCTGTCCCCCCACAGGTACTGTCCACCTGTTCCCCCCCCCCCACAGGTACTGTCCCTGTTCCCCCCCACAGGTACTGTCCACCTGTTCCCCCCCCCCACAGGTACTGTCCCTGTTCCCCCCCCACACAGGTACTGTCCCTGTTCCCCCCCACAGGTACTGTCCACCTGTTCCCCCCCCCCCACAGGTACTGTCCCTGTTCCCCCCCACACAGGTACTGTCCCTGTCCCCCCACAGGTACTGTCCACCTGTCCCCCCACCCTCAGCTACTGTCCCTGTTCCCCCCACAGGTACTGTCCACCTGTCCCCCCCCCCACAGGTACTGTCCACCTGTCCCCCCCCCCACAGGTACTGTCCACCTGTTCCCCCCCCCACAGGTACTGTCACTGTTCCCCTCCACAGGTACTGACCCTGAACCCCACCCCACAGGTACTGTCCACCTGTCTCCCCCCCACAGGTACTGTCCCTGATCCCCCCCCTCCACAGGTACTGTCCACCTGTCTCCCCCCCCACAGGTACTGTCCACCTGTTCCCCCCCCCACAGGTACTGTCACTGTTCCCCTCCACAGGTACTGACCCTGAACCCCACCCCACAGGTACTGTCCACCTGTCCCCCTCCCCACAGGTACTGTCCACCTGTCCCCCCCCCACAGGTACTGTCCACCTGTTCCCCCCCCCACAGGTACTGTCACTGTTCCCCTCCACAGGTACTGACCCTGAACCCCACCCCACAGGTACTGTCCACCTGTCTCCCCCCCCACAGGTACTGTCCACCTGTTCCCCCCCCCACAGGTACTGTCCACCTGTCTCCCCCCCACAGGTACTGTCCCTGATCCCCCCCTCCACAGGTACTGTGCACCTGTTCCCCCCCCACAGGTACTGACCCTGATCCCCCCCCCACAGGTACTGTCCCTGATCCCCCCCCCCACAGGTACTGTCCACCTGTTCCCCCCACAGGTACCGTCCACCTGTCCCCCCACCCTCAGCTACTGTCCCTTATCCCCCCCACAGGTACTGTCCACCTGTCCCCCCCACAAGTACTGTCCCTTATCCCCCCCACAGGTACTGTCCACCTATTCCCCCCACAAGTACTGTCCCTTTTACCCCCCACAGGTACTGTCCACCTGCCCACCCCCCACAGGTACTGTCCACCTGTCCCCCACCCCACAGGTACTGTCCACCTGTCCCCCCACCCTCAGCTACTGTCCCTTATCCCCCCCACAGGTACTGTCCACCTGTCTCCCCCCACAGGTACTGTCCACCTGTCTCCCCCCCCCCACAGGTACTGTCCACCTGTTCCCCCCCCACAGGTACTGTCCACCTGTCTCCCCCCCCCCACAGGTACTGTCCCTCTTCCTCTCCCCACAGGTACTGTCCCTCTTCCTCTCCCCACAGGTACTGTCGCTGTTCCCCCACCCACAGGTACTGTGCACCTGTTCCCCCCACAGGTACCGTCCACCTGTCTACCCCCCACAGGTACTGTCCACCTGTCCCCCCACCCTCAGCTACTGTCCCTTATCCCCCCCACAGGTACTGACCACCTACCCACCCCCACAGGTACTGTCCACCTGTTCCCCCCCCCCCACAGGTACTGTCCCTGTTCCCCCCACAGGTACTGTCCACCTGTTCCCCCCCCCCACAGGTACTGTCCCTGTTCCCCCCACAGGTACTGTCCACCTGTTCCCCCCCCCACAGGTACTGTCCACCTGTTCCCCCACAGGTACTGTCCACCTGTTCCCCCCCCACCACAGGTACTGTCCACCTGTGTCCCCCCCACAGGTACTGTCCACCTGTCCCCCCCCACAGGTACTGTCCACCTGTCCCCCCCCCCACAAGTACTCTCCCTGTTCCCCTCCCCACAGCTACTGTCCACCTGTTCCCCCCCACCACAGGTACTGTCCACCTGTCCCTCCACCCACAGCTACTGTCCCTTATCCCCCCCACAGGTACTGTCCACCTGTCCCCCACCCCACAAGTACTGTCCCTGATCCCCCCACAGGTACTGTCCCTGATCCCCCCACAGGTACTGTCCACCTGTCCCCCCACAGGTACTGTCCCTGTTCCCCCCACAGGTACTGTCCCTGTTCCCCCCACAGGTACTGTCCCTGATCCCCCACCCACAGGTACTGACCCTGATCCCCCACCCACAGGTACTGTCCACCTATTCCCCCCCCCCCACAGGTACTGACCCTGTTCCCCCCACAGGTACTGTCCACCTATTCCCCTCCACAGGTACTGTCCACCTGTTCCCCCCACAGGTACTGACCCTGTTCCCCCCACAGGTACTGTCCCTGATCCCCCCCCCCCCACAGGTACTGTCCACCTGTTCCCTCCCCACAGGTACTGTCCACCTGTTCCCCCCACAGGTACTGACCCTGTTCCCCCCACAGGTACTGTCCACCTGTTCCCCCCACAGGTACTGACCCTGTTCCCCCCACAGGTACTGTCCACCTATTCCCCTCCACAGGTACTGTCCACCTGTTCCCCCCACAGGTACTGTCCACCTGTTCCCCTCCACAGGTACTGTCCACCTATTCCCCTCCACAGGTACTGTCCCTGTTCCCCCCCCCACAGGTACCGTCCACCTGTCTCCCCCCCCCACAGGTACCGTCCACCTGTCTCCCCCCTCCCACAGGTACTGTCCACCTGTTCCCCTCCACAGGTACTGTCCCTGAACCCCACCCCACAGGTACCGTCCCTGAACCCCACCCCACAGGTACTGTCCACCTGTTCCCCCCACAGGTACTGTCCCTGTTCCCCCCCCCCACAGGTACTGTCACTGTTCCCCTCCACAGGTACTGACCCTGAACCTCACCCCACAGGTACCGTCCCTGTTCCCCCCCCACAGGTACTGTCCCTGATCCCCCCCCCTCCACAGGTACTGTGCACCTGTTCCCTCCCCCACAGGTACCGTCCCTGTTCCCCCCCCACAGGTACTGTCCCTGATCCCCCCCCTCCACAGGTACTGTGCACCTGTTTCCTCCCCCACAGGTACTGTCCCTGTTCCCCCCCACAGGTACTGTGCACCTGTCTCCCCCCCCCCCACAGGTACTGACCCTTATCCCCCCCACAGGTACTGTCCACCTGTTCCCTCCCACAGGTACTGTCCCTTATCCCCCCCACAGGTACTGTCCACCTGTTCCCCCCACAGGTACTGCCCACCTGTCCTCCACCCCACAAGTACTCTCCCTGATCCCCTCCACAGGTACTGACCCTGATCCCCCCCCCCACAGGTACTGACCACCTGTTCCCCCCCACAGGTACTGACCCTGATCCCCACCCCACAGGTACTGTCCACCTGTTCCCCCCCCACAGGTACTGTCCCTGATTCCCCCCCCCCACAAGTACTGTCCCTTTTACCCCCCACAGGTACTGTCCACCTGCCCACCCCCACAGGTACTGTCCACCTGTCCCCCACCCCACAGGTACTGTCCACCTGTCCCCCCCACCCTCAGCTACTGTCCCTTATCCCCCCCACAGGTACTGTCCACCTGTCTCCCCCCCCCCACAGGTACTGTCCCTCTTCCTCTCCCCACAGGTACTGTCCCTCTTCCTCTCCCCACAGGTACTGTCGCTGTTCCCCCACCCACAGGTACTGTGCACCTGTTCCCCCCACAGGTACCGTCCACCTGTCTACCCCCCACAGGTACTGTCCACCTGTCCCCCCCACCCTCAGCTACTGTCCCTTATCCCCCCCACAGGTACTGACCACCTACCCACCCCCACAGGTACTGTCCACCTGTTCCCCCCCCCCCCACAGGTACTGTCCACCTGTTCCCCCCCCCAAAGGTACTGACCCTGATCCCCCCCCCCACAGGTACTGTCACTGTTACCCCCCACAGGTACTGTCCCTGTTCCCCCCCCCACAGGTACTGTCCACCTGTTCCCCCCCAAAAGTACTGTCCACCTGTTCCCCCACAGGTACTGTCCACCTGTTCCCCCCCACCACAGGTACTGTCCACCTGTGTCCCCCCCACAGGTACTGTCCACCTGTCCCCCCCCCACAGGTACTGTCCACCTGTCCCCCCCCCCACAAGTACTCTCCCTGTTCCCCTCCCCACAGCTACTGTCCACCTGTTCCCCCCCACCACAGGTACTGTCCACCTGTCCCTCCCACCCACAGCTACTGTCCCTTATCCCCCCCACAGGTACTGTCCACCTGTCCCCCACCCCACAAGTACTGACCCTGATCCCCCACCCACAGGTACTGTCCACCTGTTCCCCCCCCCCACAGGTACTGTCCCTGATCCCCCCACAGGTACTGTCCCTGATCCCCCCACAGGTACTGTCCACCTGTCCCCCCACAGGTACTGTCCCTGTTCCCCCCACAGGTACTGTCCCTGATCCACCACCCACAGGTACTGACCCTGATCCCCCACCCACAGGTACTGACCCTGTTCCCCCCACAGGTACTGTCCACCTATTCCCCCCCCCCACAGGTACTGACCCTGTTCCCCCCACAGGTACTGTCCACCTATTCCCCTCCACAGGTACTGTCCACCTGTTCCCCCCACAGGTACTGTCCCTGATCCCCCCCCCCCACAGGTACTGTCCACCTGTTCCCTCCCCACAGGTACTGTCCACCTGTTCCCCCCACAGGTACTGACCCTGTTCCCCCCACAGGTACTGTCCACCTGTTCCCCCCACAGGTACTGACCCTGTTCCCCCCACAGGTACTGTCCACCTATTCCCCTCCACAGGTACTGTCCACCCTGTTCCCCCCACAGGTACTGTCCACCTGTTCCCCTCCACAGGTACTGTCCACCTATTCCCCTCCACAGGTACCGTCCACCTGTCTCCCCCCCCCACAGGTACCGTCCACCTGTCTCCCCCCCCCACAGGTACTGTCCACCTGTTCCCCTCCACAGGTACTGTCCCTGAACCCCACCCCACAGGTACCGTCCCTGAACCCCACCCCACAAGTACTGTCCAGCTGTTCCCCCCACAGGTACTGTCCCTGTTCCCCCCCCCCCACAGGTACTGTCACTGTTCCCCTCCACAGGTACTGACCCTGAACCCCACCCCACAGGTACCGTCCCTGTTCCCCCCCAACAGGTACTGTCCCTGATCCCCCCCCTCCACAGGTACTGTGCACCTGTTCCCTCCCCCACAGGTACCGTCCCTGTTCCCCCCCCACAGGTACTGTCCCTGATCCCCCCCCTCCACAGGTACTGTGCACCTGTTCCCTCCCCCACAGGTACTGTCCCTGTTCCCCCCCACAGGTACTGTGCACCTGTTCCCTCCCACAGGTACTGTCCCTTATCCCCCCCACAGGTACTGTCCACCTGTTCCCCCCACAGGTACTGCCCACCTGTCCTCCACCCCACAAGTACTCTCCCTGATCCCCTCCACAGGTACTGACCCTGATCCCCCCCCCACAGGTACTGACCACCTGTTCCCCCCCACAGGTACTGACCCTGATCCCCACCCCACAGGTACTGTCCACCTGTTCCCCCCACAGGTATACTGTCCCTGATTCCCCCCCCCACAGGTACTGTCCACCTGTCTCCCCCCCCACAGGTACCGTCCACCTGTTCCCCCCCCCCAAAGGTACTGACCCTGATCCCCACCCCACAGGTACTGTCCACCTGTTCCCCCCCACAGGTACTGACCCTGATCCCCCCCCCCCACAGGTACTGTCCACCTGTTCCCTCCCCACAGGGACTGTCCACCTGTCCCCCCACCCTCAGCTACTGTCCCTGTTCCCCCCTCCACAGGTACTGTCCACCTGTCTCCCCCCCCACAGGTACCGTCCACCTGTTCCCCCCCCCCAAAGGTACTGACCCTGATCCCCCCCCCCACAGGTACTGTCCACCTGTTCCCTCCCCACAGGTACTGTCCACCTGTCCCCCCACCCTCAGCTACTGTCCCTGTTCCCTCCTCCACAGGTACTGTCCACCTGTCTCCCCTCCCCCCAGGTACTGTCCACCTGTCCCCCACCCCACAAGTACTCTCCCTGTTCCCCACCCCACAGGTACTGTCCACCTGTTCCCCCCCCCCAAAGGTACTGACCCTGATCCTCCCCCCCACAGGTACTGTCCACCTACCCACCCCCACAGGTACTGTCACTGTTACCCCCCACAGGTACTGTCCACCTGTCCCCCCACCCCACAAGTACTCTCCCTGTTCCCCTCCCCACAGGTACTGTCACTGTTACCCCCCACAGGTACTGTCCACCTGTCCCCCCACCCCACAAGTACTCTCCCTGTTCCCCTCCCCACAGGTACTGTCCACCTGTCCCCCCACCCACAGCTACTGTCCCTGTTCCCCTCCACAGGTACTGTCCACCTGTTCCCCCCCCCACAGGTACTGTCCACCTACCCACCCCCACAGGTACTGTCCACCTGTTCCCCCACAGGTACTGTCCCTATTCCCCCCACAGGTACTGTCCACCTGTCCCCCCACAGGTACTGACCCTGATCCCCCACCCACAGGTACTGTCCCTGTTCCCCCCACAGGTACTGTCCACCTGTCCCCCCCACAGGTACTGTCCCTGTTCCCCCCACAGGTACTGTCCACCTGTCCCCCCACAGGTACTGACCCTGATCCCCCACCCCCACAGGTACTGTCCACCTGTTCCCTCCCCACAAGTACTGTCCCTGTTCCCCCCCCACAGGTACTGTCCCTGTTCCCCCCACAGGTACTGTCCACCTGTCCCCCCACAGGTACTGACCCTGATCCCCCACCCACAGGTACTGTCCCTGTTCCCCCCACAGGTACCGTCCACCTGTTCCCCCCACAGGTACTGTCCCTGTTCCCCCCACAGGTACTGTCCACCTGTCCCCCCACAGGTACTGACCCTGATCCCCCACCCCCACAGGTACTGTCCACCTGTCCCCCCACAAGTACTGTCCCTGTTCCCCCCCACAGGTACTGTCCCTGTTCCCCCCACAGGTACTGTCCACCTGTCCCCCCACAGGTACTGACCCTGATCCCCCACCCCCACAGGTACTGTCCACCTGTCCCCCCACAGGTACTGTCCCTGTTCCCCCCACAGGTACTGTCCACCTGTCCCCCCACAGGTACTGACCCTGATCCCCCACCCCCACAGGTACTGTCCACCTGTCCCCCCACAAGTACTGTCCCTGTTCCCCCCCACAGGTACTGTCCCTGTTCCCCCCCACAGGTACTGTCCACCTGTCCCCCCACAGGTACTGTCCCTGTTCCCCCCACAGGTACTGTCCACCTGTCCCCCCACAGGTACTGACCCTGTTCCCCCCACAGGTACTGTCCCTGTTCCCCCCCCCCCACAGGTACTGTCCCTGTTCCCCCCACAGGTACTGTCCCTGTTCCCCCCCCACAGGTACTGTCCACCTGTCCCCCCACAGGTACTGTCCCTGTTCCCCCCACAGGTACTGTCCCTGTTCCCCCCCCCCACAGGTACTGTCCACCTGTCCCCCCACAGGTACTGTCCCTGTTCCCCCCACAGGTACTGTCCACCTGTCCCCCCACAGGTACTGACCCTGTTCCCCCCCCCCACAGGTACTGTCCACCTGTCCCCCCACAGGTACTGTCCCTGTTCCCCCCACAGGTACTGTCCCTGTTCCCCCCCCACAGGTACTGTCCACCTGTCCCCCCACAGGTACTGTCCCTGTTCCCCCCACAGGTACTGTCCACCTGTCCCCCCACAGGTACTGTCCACCTGTTCCCCCCCCCCCACAGGTACTGTCCCTGTTCCCCCCACAGGTACTGTCCCTGTTCCCCCCCCACAGGTACTGTCCCTGTTCCCCCCACAGGTACTTTCCCTGTTCCCCCCACAGGTACTGTCCACCTATTCCCCTCCACAGGTACTGTCCCTGTTCCCCCCCCCACAGGTACCGTCCACCTGTCTCCCCCCCCCACAGGTACTGTCCACCTGTTCCCCCCACAAGTACTGTCCCTGTTCCCCCCCCCCACAGGTACCGTCCATCTGTCTCCCCCCCCCCACAGGTACTGACCCTGATCCCCCCCCCACAAGTACTGTCCCTGTTCCTCTCCCCACAGGTACTGACCCTGAACCCCACCCCACAGGTACTGTCCACCTGTTCCCCCCCACAGGTACTGTCCACCTGTTCCCCCCCACAGGTACTGTCCACCTGTTCCCCCCCACAGGTACTGTCCCTGTTCCCCTCACAGGTACTGTCCCTGTTCCCCCCCCCCACAGGTACTGACCCTGATCCTCCCCCCCACAGGTACTGTCCACCTGTTCCCCCCACAGGTACTGTCCCTGTTCCTCTCCCCACAGGTACTGACCCTGAACCCCACCCCACAGGTACTGTCCACCTGTTCCCCCCCACAGGTACTGTCCACCTGTTCCCCACACAGGTACTGTCCACCTGTTCCCCCCCACAGGTACTGTCCCTGTTCCCCCCACAGGTACTGTCCCTGTTCCCCCCCCCCACAGGTACTGACCCTGATCCTCCCCCCCACAGGTACTGTCCACCTGTTCCCCCCAAAGGTACTGACCCTGAACCCCACCCCACAGGTACTGTCCCTGTTCCCCCCCCCCACAGGTACTGTCCACCTATTCCCCCCTCCCCACAGGTACTGTCACTGTTCCCCTCCACAGGTACTGACCCTGAACCCCACCCCACAGGTACCGTCCCTGTTCCCCCCCCACAGGTACTGTCCCTGATCCCCCCCCTCCACAGGTACTGTGCACCTGTTCCCCCCCACAGGTACTGTGCACCTGTTCCCTCCCACAGGTACTGTCCCTTATCCCCCCCACAGGTACTGTCCACCTGTTCCCCCCACAGGTACTGCCCACCTGTCCTCCACCCCACAGGTACTGACCCTGATCCCCACCCCACAGGTACTGTCCACCTGTTCCCCCCCACAGGTACTGTCCATGTTCCTCTCCCCACAGGTACTGTCCACCTGTCTCCCCCCCACAGGTACCGTCCACCTGTTCCCCCCCCCCCCCAAAGGTACTGACCCTGATCCCCACCCCACAGGTACTGACCCTGATCCCCACCCCACAGGTACTGTCCACCTGTTCCCCCCCCACAGGTACTGACCCTGATCCCCCCCCCACAGGTACTGTCCACCTGTTCCCTCCCCACAGGTACTGTCCACCTGTCCCCCCACCCTCAGCTACTGTCCCTGTTCCCCCCTCCACAGGTACTGTCCACCTGTCTCCCCCCCCACAGGTACCGTCCACCTGTTCCCCCCCCCAAAGGTACTGACCCTGATCCCCCCCCCCACAGGTACTGTCCACCTGTTCCCTCCCCACAGGTACTGTCCACCTGTCCCCCCACCCTCAGCTACTGTCCCTGTTCCCCCCTCCACAGGTACTGTCCACCTGTCTCCCCCCCCACAGGTACCGTCCACCTGTTCCCCCCCCAAAGGTACTGACCCTGATCCCCCCCCCACAGGTACCGTCCACCTGTCCCCCCACCCTCAGCTACTGTCCCTTATCCTCCCCACAGGTACTGTCCACCTGTTCCCCCCCCCACAGGTACTGTCCACCTGTTCCCTCCCCACAGGTACTGTCACTGTTACCCCCCACAGGTACTGTCCACCTGTCCCCCCACAGGTACTGTCCACCTGTCCCCCCACCCTCAGCTACTGTCCCTTATCCTCCCCACAGGTACTGTCCACCTGTTCCCCCCCCCCACAGGTACTGTCCACCTGTTCCCTCCCCACAGGTACTGTCACTGTTCCCCCCCACAGGTACTGTCCACCTGTCCCCCCACAGGTACTGTCCACCTGTCCCCCCACCCTCAGCTACTGTCCCTGTTCCCCCCCCCCCACAGGTACTGTCCACCTGTTCCCTCCCCACAGGTACTGTCCACCTGTCCCCCCACCCTCAGCTACTGTCCCTGTTCCCCCCCACAGGTACTGTCCACCTGTCTCCCCCCCCACAGGTACCGTCCACCTGTTCCCCCCCCCCACAGGTACTGTCCACCTGTTCCCCCCCCACAGGTACTGTCCACCTGTTCCCTCCCCACAGGTACTGTCCACCTGTCCCCCCACCCTCAGCTACTGTCCCTGTTCCCCCCCACAGGTACTGTCCACCTGTCTCCCCCCCCACAGGTACCGTCCACCTGTTCCCCCCCCCCCACAGGTACTGTCCCTGTTCCCCCCCACAGGTACTGTCCACCTGTTCCCTCCCCACAGGTACTGTCCACCTGTCCCCCCAAAGGTACTGTCCACCTGTTCCCCCCCCCACAGGTACTGTCCACCTGTCCCCCCAAAGGTACTGACCCTGATCCCCCCCCCACAGGTACTGTCCACCTGTTCCCCCCCCACAGGTACTGTCCCTGTTCCCCCCCCCACAGGTACTGTCCACCTGTTCCCCCCCCCCACAGGTACTGTCCCTGTTCCCCCCCACAGGTACTGTCCACCTGTCTCCCCCCCCACAGGTACCGTCCACCTGTTCCCCCCCCCCCACAGGTACCGTCCACCTGTCCCCCCAAAGGTACTGACCCTGATCCCCCCCCCCCTCAGCTACTGTCCCTGTTCCCCCCCTCCACAGGTACTGTCCACCTGTCTCCCCCCCCACAGGTACCGTCCACCTGTCCCCCCACCCTCAGCTACTGTCCCTGTTCCCCCCTCCACAGGTACTGTCCACCTACCCACCCCCACAGGTACTGTCCCTGTTCCCCCCACAGGTACTGTCCACCTACCCACCCCCACAGGTACTGCCCACCTGTCCCCCACCCCACAAGTACTCTCCCTGTTCCCCTCCCCACAGGTACTGCCCACCTGTCCCCCCACCCACAGCTACTGTCCCTTATCCCCCCCACAGGTACCGTCCACCTGTTCCCCCCCCCCCAAAGGTACTGACCCTGATCCCCCCCCCCACAGGTACTGTCCACCTGTTCCCTCCCCACAGGTACTGTCCACCTGTCCCCCCCCCCACAGGTACTGTCCCTTATCCCCCCCACAGGTACTGTCCACCTGCCCACCCCCACAGGTACTGTCCACCTGTTCCCCCCCCCCACAGGTACTGTCCCTGTTCCCCCCCCCCACAGGTACTGTCCCTGTTCCCTCCCCACAGGTACTGTCCACCTGTCCCCCCCCACAGGTACTGTCCCTTATCCCCCCCACAGGAACTGTCCACCTACCCACCCCCACAGGTACTGTCCACCTGTTCCCCCCCCCCACAAGTACTGTCCCTGTTCCCCCCCCCACAGGTACCGTCCACCTGTTCCCCCCCCCCCAAAGGTACTGACCCTGATCCCCCCCCCACAGGTACTGTCCACCTGTTCCCTCCCCACAGGTACTGTCCACCTGTCCCCCCACCCTCAGCTACTGTCCCTGTTCCCCCCCACAGGTACTGTCCACCTGTCTCCCCCCCCACAGGTACCGTCCACCTGTTCCCCCCCCCCACAGGTACTGTCCACCTGTTCCCCCCCTCCACAGGTACTGTCCCTGTTCCCCCCCACAGGTACTGTCCACCTGTTCCCTCCCCACAGGTACTGACCCTGTTCCCCCCCACAGGTACTGTCCACCTGTCTCCCCCCCCCCACAGGTACTGTCCCTGTTCCCCCCCACAGGTACTGTCCACCTGTCTCCCCCCCCACAGGTACTGTCCACCTGTCCCCCCAAAGGTACTGACCCTGATCCCCCCCCCTCAGCTACTGTCCCTGTTCCCCCCTCCACAGGTACTGTCCACCTGTCTCCCCCCCCACAGGTACCGTCCACCTGTCCCCCCACCCTCAGCTACTGTCCCTGTTCCCCCCTCCACAGGTACTGTCCACCTACCCACCCCCACAGGTACTGTCCCTGTTCCCCCCACAGGTACTGTCCACCTACCCACCCCCACAGGTACTGCCCACCTGTCCCCCACCCCACAAGTACTCTCCCTGTTCCCCTCCCCACAGGTACTGCCCACCTGTCCCCCCACCCACAGCTACTGTCCCTTATCCCCCCCACAGGTACCGTCCACCTGTTCCCCCCCCCCAAAGGTACTGACCCTGATCCCCCCCCCCCACAGGTACTGTCCACCTGTTCCCTCCCCACAGGTACTGTCCACCTGTCCCCCCACCCTCAGCTACTATCCCTGTTCCCCTCCCCACAGGTACTGTCCACCTGCCCACCCCCACAGGTACTGTCCACCTGTTCCCCCCCCCACAGGTACTGTCCACCTGTTCCCTCCCCACAGGTACTGTCCACCTGTCCCCCCACCCTCAGCTACTCTCCCTGTTCCCCTCCCCACAGGTACTGTCCACCTGCCCACCCCCACAGGTACTGTCCACCTGTTCCCCCCCCCACAGGTACTGTCCACCTGTTCCCCCCCCCACAGGTACTGTCACTGTTCCCCCCACAGGTACTGTCCACCTGTTCCCCCCCCCACAGGTACTGTCCACCTGTTCCCCCCCCCACAAGTACTGTCCCTGTTCCCCCCCCCACAGGTACCGTCCACCTGTTCCCCCCCCCAAAGGTACTGACCCTGATCCCCCCCCCACAGGTACTGTCCACCTGTTCCCTCCCCACAGGTACTGTCCACCTGTCCCCCCACCCACAGCTACTGTCCCTTATCCCCCCCACAGGTACTGTCCACCTGTTCCCCCCCCCACAGGTACTGTCCCTGTTCCCCCCCCCCCACAGGTACTGTCCACCTGTTCCCCCCCCCCCACAAGTACTGTCCCTGTTCCCCCCCCCCACAGGTACCGTCCACCTGTTCCCCCCCCCCCAAAGGTACTGACCCTGATCCCCCCCCCACAGGTACTGTCCACCTGTTCCCTCCCCACAGGTACTGTCCACCTGTCCCCCCACCCTCAGCTACTGTCCCTGTTCCCCCCCACAGGTACTGTCCACCTGTCTCCCCCCCCACAGGTACCGTCCACCTGTTCCCCCCCCCCCACAGGTACTGTCCCTGTTCCCCCCCACAGGTACTGTCCACCTGTTCCCTCCCCACAGGTACTGACCCTGATCCCCCCCCCCACAGGTACTGTCCACCTGTTCCCTCCCCACAGGTACTGACCCTGTTCCCCCCCACAGGTACTGTCCACCTGTCTCCCCCCCCCCACAGGTACTGTCCCTGTTCCCCCCCACAGGTACTGTCCACCTGTCTCCCCCCCCACAGGTACTGTCCACCTGTCCCCCCAAAGGTACTGACCCTGATCCCCCCCCCCTCAGCTACTGTCCCTGTTCCCCCCTCCACAGGTACTGTCCACCTGTCTCCCCCCCCACAGGTACCGTCCACCTGTCCCCCCACCCTCAGCTACTGTCCCTGTTCCCCCCTCCACAGGTACTGTCCACCTACCCACCCCCACAGGTACTGTCCCTGTTCCCCCCACAGGTACTGTCCACCTACCCACCCCCACAGGTACTGCCCACCTGTCCCCCACCCCACAAGTACTCTCCCTGTTCCCCTCCCCACAGGTACTGCCCACCTGTCCCCCCACCCACAGCTACTGTCCCTTATCCCCCCCACAGGTACCGTCCACCTGTTCCCCCCCCCCCAAAGGTACTGACCCTGATCCCCCCCCCCACAGGTACTGTCCACCTGTTCCCTCCCCACAGGTACTGTCCACCTGTCCCCCCACCCTCAGCTACTCTCCCTGTTCCCCTCCCCACAGGTACTGTCCACCTGTCCCCCCACCCACAGCTACTGTCCCTTATCCCCCCCACAGGTACTGTCCACCTGCCCACCCCCACAGGTACTGTCCACCTGTCCCCCCACCCACAGCTACTGTCCCTTATCCCCCCCACAGGTACTGTCCACCTGCCCACCCCCACAGGTACTGTCCACCTGTTCCCCCCCCCACAGGTACTGTCCACCTGTCCCCCCCCCCACAGGTACTGTCCACCTACCCACCCCCACAGGTACTGTCCACCTGTTCCCCCCCCAAAGGTACTGACCCTGTTCCCCACCCCACAGGTACTGTCCACCTGTTCCCCCCCACAGGTACTGACCCTGATCCCCACCCCACAGGTACTGTCCACCTGTTCCCCCCCACAGGTACTGACCCTGAACCCCACCCCACAGGTACTGTCCACCTGTTCCCTCCCACAGGTACCGTCCACCTGTTCCCCCCCCCCAAAGGTACTGACCCTGATCCCCACCCCACAGGTACTGTCCACCTGTTCCCCCCCACAGGTACTGACCCTGATCCCCCCCCCACAGGTACTGTCCACCTGTTCCCTCCCCACAGGTACTGTCCACCTGTCCCCCCACCCTCAGCTACTGTCCCTGTTCCCCCCTCCACAGGTACTGTCCACCTGTCTCCCCCCCCCACAGCTACCGTCCACCTGTTCCCCCCCCCCCAAAGGTACTGACCCTGATCCCCCCCCCCCACAGGTACTGTCCACCTGTTCCCTCCCCACAGGTACTGTCCACCTGTCCCCCCACCCTCAGCTACTGTCCCTGTTCCCCCCTCCACAGGTACTGTCCACCTACCCACCCCACAGGTACTGTCCCTGTTCCCCCCACAGGTACTGTCCACCTACCCACCCCCACAGGTACTGCCCACCTGTCCCTCCACAGGTACTGTCCACCTGTCTCCCCCCCCCACAGGTACTGTCCACCTGTTCCCCCCCCCCCACAGGTAATGTCCCTGATCCCCCCCCCACAGGTACTGTCCACCTGTTCACCCCCCACAGGTACTGTCCACCTGTTCCCCCCCCCACAGGTACTGTCCACCTGTTCCCCCCCCCCCACAGGTACTGTCCCTGATCCCCCCCCCCACAGGTACTGTCCACCTGTTCCCCCCCCCCACAGGTACTGTCCACCTGTTCCCCCCCACAGGTACTGTCCACCTGTTCCCCCCCCCACAGGTACCGTCCACCTGTTCCCCCCCAAAGGTACTGACCCTGTTCCCCCCCCCCCACAGGTACTGTCACTGTTACCCCCCCCCCCCACAGGTACCGTCCACCTGTTCCCCCCCAAAGGTACTGACCCTGTTCCCCCCCCCAAAGGTACTGACACTGTTCCCCCCCCCCCCACAGGTACTGACCCTGTTCCCCCCCCCCACAGGTACTGTCGCTGTTCCCCCCCACAGGTACTGTCCCACCTGTCCCCCCCCCACAGGTACCGTCCACCTGTTCCCCCCCCCACAGGTACCGTCCACCTGTTCCCCCCCAAAGGTACTGACCCTGTTCCCCCCCCCCAAAGGTACTGACCCTGTTCCCCCCCCCCCCACAGGTACTGACCCTGTTCCCCCCCCCCCACAGGTACTGTCGCTGTTCCCCCCCACAGGTACTGTCCACCCTGTCCCCCCCCCACAGGTACTGTCCACCTGTCCCCCCACCCTCAGGTACTGTCCCTCTTCCTCTCCCCACAGGTACTGTCCACCTGTCCCCCCCCCCACAGGTACTGTCCCTCTTCCTCTCCCCACAGGTACTGTCCACCTGTCCCCCACCCCACAAGTACTCTCCCTGTTCCCCCCCACAGGTACCGTCCACCTGTTCCCCCCCAAAGGTACTGACCCTGTTCCCCCCCCCCACAGGTACTGTCACTGTTACCCCCCACAGGTACTGACCCTGTTCCCCCCCCCCACAGGTACTGTCGCTGTTCCCCCCCACAGGTACTGTCCACCTGTCCCCCCCCCACAGGTACTGTCCACCTGTCCCCCCACAGGTACTGTCCCTCTTCCTCTCCCCACAGGTACCGTCCACCTGTCTCCCCCCCCCACAGGTACTGTCCACCTGTCTCCCCCCCACAGGTACTGACCCTGATCCCCCCCCCCACAGGTACTGTCCACCTACCCACCCCCACAGGTACTGTCCCTGTTCCCCCCCACAGGTACTGTCCACCTGTTCGCCCCCCAAAGGTACTGACCCTGATCCTCCCCCCCACAGGTACTGTCCACCTACCCACCCCCCACAGGTACTGTCCCTGTTCCCCCCCCCCCACAGGTACTGTCCACCTGTTCCCCCCCCCACAGGTACTGTCCACCTGTCCCCCCCCCCACAGGTACTGTCCACCTGTTCCCTCTCCCCACAGGTACTGTCCACCTGTCCCCCCACCCTCAGCTACTGTCCCTTATCCCCCCCACAGGTACTGTCCCTCTTCCTCTCCCCACAGGTACTGACCCTGATCCCCCCCCCCACAGGTACTGTCCACCTGTTCCCTCCCCACAGGTACTGTCCACCTGTCCCCCCCCCCACAGGTACCGTCCACCTGTCTCCCCCCCCCCACAGGTACTGTCCACCTGTCCCCCACCCCACAAGTACTCTCCCTGTTCCCCTCCCCCCAGGTACTGTCCACCTGTCCCCCACCCCACAAGTACTCTCCCTGTTCCCCACCCCACAGGTACTTTCCACCTGTTCCCCCCCCAAAGGTACTGACCCTGATCCTCCCCCCACAGGTACTGTCCACCTGTTCCCCCCCCAAAGGTACTGACCCTGATCCTCCCCCCCACAGGTACTGTCCCTGTTCCCCCCCCCCCCACAGGTACTGTCACTGTTACCCCCCACAGGTACTGTCCACCTGTCCCCCCACCCCACAAGTACTCTCCCTGTTCCCCTCCCCACAGGTACTGTCCACCTGTCCCCCCACCCACAGCTACTGTCCCTTATCCCCTCCACAGTTACTGTCCACCTGTCCCCCCACCCACAGCTACTGTCCCTTATCCCCTCCACAGGTACTGTCCACCTGTTCCCCCCCCCACAGGTACTGTCCACCTACCCACCCCCACAGGTACTGTCCACCTGTTCCCCCACAGGTACTGTCCCTGTTCCCCCCACAGGTACTGTCCACCTGTCCCCCCACAGGTACTGACCCTGATCCCCCACCCACAGGTACTGTCCCTGTTCCCCCCACAGGTACTGTCCACCTGTCCCCCCCACAGGTACTGTCCCTGTTCCCCCCACAGGTACTGTCCACCTGTCCCCCCACAGGTACTGACCCTGATCCCCCACCCACAGGTACTGTCCCTGTCCCCCCACAGGTACTGTCCACCTGTCCCCCCCACAAGTACTGTCCCTGTTCCCCCCCACAGGTACTGTCCCTGTTCCCCCCCACAGGTACTGTCCCTGTTCCCCCCACAGGTACTGTCCACCTGTCCCCCCACAGGTACTGACCCTGTTCCCCCCACAGGTACTGTCCCTGTTCCCCCCCCCCACAGGTACTGTCCCTGTTCCCCCCACAGGTACTGTCCCTGTTCCCCCCCCACAGGTACTGTCCACCTGTCCCCCCACAGGTACTGTCCCTGTTCCCCCCCACAGGTACTGTCCCTGTTCCCCCCCCCACAGGTACTGTCCACCTGTCCCCCCACAGGTACTGTCCCTGTTCCCCCCACAGGTACTGTCCACCTGTCCCCCCACAGGTACTGACCCTGTTCCCCCCCCCCCACAGGTACTGTCCACCTGTCCCCCCACAGGTACTGTCCCTGTTCCCCCCACAGGTACTGTCCCTGTTCCCCCCCCACAGGTACTGTCCACCTGTCCCCCCACAGGTACTGTCCCTGTTCCCCCCACAGGTACTGTCCACCTGTCCCCCCACAGGTACTGTCCACCTGTTCCCCCCCCCACAGGTACTGTCCCTGTTCCCCCCCACAGGTACTGTCCCTGTTCCCCCCACAGGTACTTTCCCTGTTCCCCCCACAGGTACTGTCCACCTATTCCCCTCCACAGGTACTGTCCCTGTTCCCCCCCCCCACAGGTACCGTCCACCTGTCTCCCCCCCCCCCACAGGTACTGTCCACCTGTTCCCCCCCACAAGTACTGTCCCTGTTCCCCCCCCCCCCACAGGTACCGTCCACCTGTCTCCCCCCCCCACAGGTACTGACCCTGATCCCCCCCCCACAAGTACTGTCCCTGTTCCTCTCCCCACAGGTACTGACCCTGAACCCCACCCCACAGGTACTGTCCACCTGTTCCCCCCACAGGTACTGTCCACCTGTTCCCCCCCACAGGTACTGTCCACCTGTTCCCCCCACAGGTACTGTCCACCTGTTCCCCCCCACAGGTACTGTCCCTGTTCCCCCCCACAGGTACTGTCCCTGTTCCCCCCCCCCACAGGTACTGACCCTGATCCTCCCCCCCACAGGTACTGTCCACCTGTTCCCCCCACAGGTACTGTCCCTGTTCCTCTCCCCACAGGTACTGTCCACCTGTTCCCCCCCACAGGTACTGTCCCTGTTCCCCCCACAGGTACTGTCCCTGTTCCCCCCCCCACAGGTACTGACCCTGATCCTCCCCCCCACAGGTACTGTCCACCTGTTCCCCCCACAGGTACTGTCCCTGTTCCTCTCCCCACAGGTACTGACCCTGAACCCCACCCCACAGGTACTGTCCACCTGTTCCCCCCACAGGTACTGTCCACCTGTTCCCCCCACAGGTACTGTCCCTGTTCCCCCCCCCACAGGTACTGACCCTGATCCCCCCTCCCCACAGGTACTGTCACTGTTCCCCTCCACAGGTACTGACCCTGAACCCCACCCCACAGGTACCGTCCCTGTTCCCCCCCCACAGGTACTGTCCCTGATCCCCCCCCTCCACAGGTACTGTGCACCTGTTCCCCCCCCACAGGTACTGTGCACCTGTTCCCTCCCACAGGTACTGTCCCTTATCCCCCCCCACAGCTACTGTCCACTTGTTCCCCCCACAGGTACTGCCCACCTGTCCTCCACCCCCACAGGTACTGACCCTGATCCCCACCCCACAGGTACTGTCCACCTGTTCCCCCCCACAGGTACTGTCCATGTTCCTCTCCCCACAGGTACTGTCCACCTGTCTCCCCCCCACAGGTACTGTCCACCTGTTCCCCCCCCCCCAAAGGTACTGACCCTGATCCCCACCCCACAGGTACTGTCCACCTGTTCCCCCCACAGGTACTGTCCACCTGTTCCCCCCCACAGGTACTGTCCCTGATCCCCCCCCCCACAGGTACTGTCCACCTGTTCCCCCCCCCAAAGGTACTGACCCTGATCCCCCCCCCCACAGGTACTGTCCCTGTTCCCCCCACAGGTACTGTCCACCTGTTCCCCCCCACAGGTACTGACCCTGATCCCCCCCCACACAGGTACTGTCCACCTGTTCCCTCCCCACAGGTACTGTCCACCTGTCCCCCCCACCCTCAGCTACTGTCCCTGTTCCCCCCTCCACAGGTACTGTCCACCTGTCTCCCCCCCCACAGGTACCGTCCACCTGTTCCCCCCCCCCCAAAGGTACTGACCCTGATCCCCCCCCCACAGGTACTGTCCACCTGTTCCCTCCCCACAGGTACTGTCCACCTGTCCCCCACCCTCAGCTACTGTCCCTGTTCCCCCCTCCACAGGTACTGTCCACCTGTCTCCCCCCCCACAGGTACTGTCCACCTGTTCCCCCCCCCCAAAGGTACTGACCCTGATCCCCCCCCCACAGGTACTGTCCACCTGTCTCCCCCCCCCACAGGTACCGTCCACCTGTTCCCCCCCCCAAAGGTACTGACCCTGATCCCCCCCCCACAGGTACTGTCCACCTGTTCCCTCCCCACAGGTACTGTCCACCTGTCCCCCCACCCTCAGCTACTGTCCCTGTTCCCCCCTCCACAGGTACTGTCCACCTGTCTCCCCCCCCACAGGTACTGTCCCACCTGTTCCCCCCCCCCAAAGGTACTGACCCTGATCCCCCCCCCACAGGTACTGTCCACCTGTCTCCCCCCCCACAGGTACCGTCCACCTGTTCCCCCCCCCCAAAGGTACTGACCCTGATCCCCCCCCCACAGGTACCGTCCACCTGTTCCCCCCCCCCAAAGGTACTGACCCTGATCCCCCCCCCACAGGTACCGTCCACCTGTACCCCCACCCTCAGCTACTGTCCCTTATCCCCCCCACAGGTACTGTCCACCTGTCCCCCCACAGGTACTGTCCACCTGTCCCCCCCACCCTCAGCTACTGTCCCTGTTCCCCCCTCCACAGGTACTGTCCACCTGTTCCCTCCCCACAGGTACTGTCCACCTGTCCCCCCCCCCACAGGTACCGTCCACCTGTTCCCCGCCCCCCACAGGTACTGTCCACCTGTTCCCTCCCCACAGGTACTGTCCACCTGTCCCCCCCCCACAGGTACCGTCCACCTGTCCCCCCACCCTCAGCTACTGTCCCTGTTCCCCCCCACAGGTACTGTCCACCTGTCTCCCCCCCCACAGGTACCGTCCACCTGTTCCCCCCCCCCCACAGGTACTGTCCACCTGTTCCCTCCCCACAGGTACTGTCCACCTGTCCCCCCACCCTCAGCTACTGTCCCTGTTCCCCCCACAGGTACTGTCCACCTGTCTCCACCCCCACAGGTACCGTCCACCTGTTCCCCCCCCCACAGGTACTGTCCACCTGTTCCCTCCGCACAGGTACTGTCCACCTGTCCCCCCAAATGTACTGACCCTGATCCCCCCCCCCACAGGTACTGTCCACCTGTTCCCTCCCCACAGGTACTGTCCACCTGTCCCCCCACAGGTACTGTCCCTGTTCCCTCCCCACAGGTACTGTCCCCTGTTCCCCCCCCCCCACAGGTACTGTCCCTGTTCCCCCCCCCCCACAGGTACTGTCCCTGTTCCCACCCACAGGTACTGTCCACCTGTCTCCCCCCCCACAGGTACTGTCCACCTGTCCCCCCAAAGGTACTGACCCTGATCCCCCCCCCCTCAGCTACTGTCCCTGTTCCCCCCTCCACAGGTACTGTCCACCTGTCTCCCCCCCCCACAGGTACCGTCCACCTGTCCCCCCACCCTCAGCTACTGTCCCTGTTCCCCCCCTCCACAGGTACTGTCCACCTACCCACCCCCACAGGTACTGTCCCTGTTCCCCCCACAGGTACTGTCCACCTACCCACCCCCACAGGTACTGCCCACCTGTCCCCCACCCCACAAGTACTCTCCCTGTTCCCCTCCCCACAGGTACTGCCCACCTGTCCCCCCACCCACAGCTACTGTCCCTTATCCCCCCCACAGGTACTGTCCACCTGTTCCCCCCCCCAAAGGTACTGACCCAGATCCCCCCCCCCACAGGTACTGTCCACCTGTTCCCTCCCCACAGGTACTGTCCACCTGTCCCCCCACCCACAGGTACTGACCCTGATCCCCCCCCCACAGGTACTGTCCACCTGTTCCCTCCCCACAGGTACTGTCCACCTGTTCCCCCCCCCAAAGGTACTGACCCTGATCCCCCCCCCCACAGGTACTGTCCACCTGTTCCCCTCCCCACAGGTACTGTCCACCTGTTCCCCCCCCCCAAAGGTACTGACCCTGATCCCCCCCCCACAGGTACTGTCCACCTGTTCCCTCCCCACAGGTACTGTCCACCTGTTCCCTCCCCACAGGTACTGTCCACCTGTTCCCCCCCCCCAAAGGTACTGACCCTGATCCCCCCCCCCCACAGGTACTGTCCACCTGTTCCCTCCCCACAGGTACTGTCCACCTGTCCCCCCACCCACAGGTACTGACCCTGATCGCCCCCCCCACAGGTACTGTCCACCTGTTCCCTCCCCACAGGTACTGTCCACCTGTCCCCCCCCCACAGGTACTGTCCACCTGTCCCCCTCCCCACAGGTACTGTCCACCTGTCCCCCCACAGGTACTGTCCACCTGTCCCCCCACCCTCAGCTACTCTCCCTGTTCCCCTCCCCACAGGTACTGTCCACCTGTCCCCCCACCCACAGCTACTGTCCCTTATCCCCCCCACAGGTACTGTCCACCTGCCCACCCCCACAGGTACTGTCCACCTGTTCCCCCCCCCCACAGGTACTGTCCCTGTTCCCCCCCCCCCACAGGTACTGTCCACCTACCCACCCCCACAGGTACTGTCCACCTGTTCCCCCCCCCACAGGTACTGTCCCTGTTCCCCCCCCCCCACAGGTACTGTCCACCTACCCACCCCCACAGGTACTGTCCACCTGTCTCCCCCCCACAGGTACTGACCCTGATCCCCCCCCACAGGTACCGTCCACCTGTCTCCCCCCCCCCACAGGTACTGACCCTGATCCCCCCCCACAGGTACTGTCCACCTACCCACCCCCACAGGTACTGTCCCTGTTCCCCCCCACAGGTACTGTCCACCTGTTCCCCCCCCAAAGGTACTGACCCTGATCCTCCCCCCCACAGGTACTGTCCACCTGTTCCCCCCCACAGGTACTGACCCTGATCCCCCCCCCCACAGGTACTGTCCCTGTTCCCCCCCCACAGGTACTGACCCTGTTCCCCCCCCCCCACAGGTACTGTCCACCTACCCACCCCCAAAGGTACTGTCCCTTATCCCCCCCACAGGTACTGTCCACCTGTCCCCCCACCCTCAGCTACTGTCCCTGTTCCCCCCTCCACAGGTACTGTCCACCTGTCTCCCCCCCCACAGGTACCGTCCACCTGTTCCCCCCCCCAAAGGTACTGACCCTGATCCCCCCCCCACAGGTACTGTCCACCTGTCTCCCCCCCCACAGGTACTGTCCACCTGTCCCCCCACCCTCAGCTACTGTCCCTGTTCCCCCCTCCACAGGTACTGTCCACCTGTCTCCCCCCCCACAGGTACCGTCCACCTGTTCCCCCCCCCCAAAGGTACTGACCCTGATCCCCCCCCCCACAGGTACTGTCCACCTGTCCCCCCACCCTCAGCTACTGTCCCTTATCCCCCCCACAGGTACTGTCCACCTGTCCCCCCACCCTCAGCTACTGTCCCTTATCCCCCCCACAGGTACTGTCCCTCTTCCTCTCCCCACAGGTACTGACCCTGATCCCCCCCCACAGGTACTGTCCCACCTGTTCCCCCCCACAGGTACTGTCCACCTGTCCCCCCACCCTCAGCTACTCTCCCTGTTCCCCTCCCCACAGGTACTGTCCACCTGTCCCCCCCACCCACAGCTACTGTCCCTTATCCCCCCCACAGGTACTGTCCACCTGCCCACCCCCACAGGTACTGTCCACCTGTTCCCCCCCCCCACAGGTACTGTCCCTGTTCCCCCCCCCCCACAGGTACTGTCCCTGTTCCCCCCCCCCACAGGTACTGTCCACCTACCCACCCCCACAGGTACTGTCCACCTGTTCCCCCCCCCACAGGTACTGTCCACCTACCCACCCCCACAGGTACTGTCCACCTGTTCCCCCCCCCACAGGTACTGTCCACCTACCCACCCCCACAGGTACTGTCCACCTGTTCCCCCCCCCACAGGTACTGTCCCTGTTCCCCCCCCCCCACAGGTACTGTCCACCTACCCACCCCCACAGGTACTGTCCACCTGTCTCCCCCCCACAGCTACTGACCCTGATCCCCCCCCACAGGTACCGTCCACCTGTCTCCCCCCCCCACAGGTACTGACCCTGATCCCCCCCCACAGGTACTGTCCACCTACCCACCCCCACAGGTACTGTCCACCTACCCACCCCCACAGGTACTGTCCCTGTTCCCCCCCACAGGTACTGTCCACCTGTTCCCCCCCCAAAGGTACTGACCCTGATCCTCCCCCCCACAGGTACTGTCCACCTGTTCCCCCCCACAGGTACTGACCCTGATCCCCCCCCCCACAGGTACTGTCCCTGTTCCCCCCCCACAGGTACTGACCCTGTTCCCCCCCCCCCCCACAGGTACTGTCCACCTACCCACCCCCAAAGGTACTGTCCCTTATCCCCCCCACAGGTACTGTCCACCTGTCCCCCCACCCTCAGCTACTGTCCCTGTTCCCCCCTCCACAGGTACTGTCCACCTGTCTCCCCCCCCCACAGGTACCGTCCACCTGTTCCCCCCCCCAAAGGTACTGACCCTGATCCCCCCCCACAGGTACTGTCCACCTGTCTCCCCCCCCACAGGTACTGTCCACCTGTCCCCCCACCCTCAGCTACTGTCCCTGTTCCCCCCTCCACAGGTACTGTCCACCTGTCTCCCCCCCCACAGGTACCGTCCACCTGTTCCCCCCCCCCAAAGGTACTGACCCTGATCCCCCCCCCCACAGGTACTGTCCACCTGTCCCCCCACCCCTCAGCTACTGTCCCTTATCCCCCCACAGGTACTGTCCACCTGTCCCCCCACCCTCAGCTACTGTCCCCTTATCCCCCCCACAGGTACTGTCCCTCTTCCTCTCCCCCACAGGTACTGACCCTGATCCCCCCCCACAGGTACTGTCCACCTGTTCCCCCCCACAGGTACTGTCCACCTGTCCCCCCACCCTCAGCTACTGTCCCTTATCCCCCCCACAGGTACTGTCCCTCTTCCTCTCCCCACAGGTACTGACCCTGATCCCCCCCCACAGGTACTGTCCACCTGTTCCCACCCACAGGTACTGCCCACCTGTCCCCCACCCCACAAGTACTCTCCCTGTTCCCCTCCCCACAGGTACTGTCCACCTGTCCCCCCACCCACAGCTACTGTCCACCTGTTCCCCCCCACCACAGGTACAGTCCACCTGTCCCCCCACCCACAGCTACTGTCCCTTATCCCCCCCACAGGTACTGTCCACCTGTTCCCCCCACAAGTACTGTCCCTGTTCCCCCACCCACAGCTACTGTCCCTTATCCCCCCCACAGGTACTGTCCACCTACCCACCCCCACAGGTACTGACCACCTGTTCCCCCCCCCACAGGTACTGTCCCTGTTCCCCCCCCCCCACAGGTACTGTCCACCTACCCACCCCCACAGGTACTGTCCACCTGTTCCCCCCCCCACAGGTACTGTCCACCTGTTCCCCCCCCAAAGGTACTGACCCTGTTCCCCCCCCCCACAGGTACTGTCCACCTGTTCCCCCCCCAAAGGTACTGACCCTGTTCCCCCCCCCCACAGGTACTGTCCCTGTTCCCCCCCCCCACAGGTACTGTCCACCTACCACCCCCACAGGTACTGTCCACCTGTTCCCCCCCCAAAGCTACTGACCCTGTTCCCCCCCCCACAGGTACTGTCCACCTGTTCCCCCCCCAAAGGTACTGACCCTGTTCCCCCCCCCACAGGTACTGTCCACCTGTTCCCCCCCAAAGGTACTGACCCTGTTCCCCCCCCCACAGGTACTGTCCACCTGTTCCCCCCCCAAAGGTACTGTCCACCTGTTCCCCCCCCAAAGGTACTGACCCTGATCCTCCCCCCCACAGGTACTGTCCACCTGTTCCCCCCCCAAAGGTACTGACCCTGATCCCCACCCCACAGGTACTGTCCACCTGTTCCCCCCCCAAAGGTACTGACCCTGATCCTCCCCCCCACAGGTACTGTCCACCTGTTCCCCCCCCCCCACAGGTACTGTCCACCTGTTCCCCCCCCAAAGCTACTGACCCTGATCCCCCCCCCACAGGTACTGTCCCTGTTCCCCCCCCAAAGCTACTGACCCTGATCCCCCCCCCACAGGTACTGTCCACCTGTTCCCCCCCACAGGTACTGTCCACCTGTTCCCCCCCCAAAGCTACTGACCCTGATCCCCCCCCCACAGGTACTGTCCACCTGTTCCCCCCCCAAAGGTACTGACCCTGATCCTCCCCCCCACAGGTACTGTCCCTGTTCCCCCCCCCCACAGGTACTGACCCTGATCCTCCCCCCCACAGGTACTGTCCACCTGTTCCCCCCACAGGTACTGTCCCTGTTCCTCTCCCCACAGGTACTGTCCACCTGTTCCCCCCCACAGGTACTGTCCCTGTTCCCCCCACAGGTACTGTCCCTGTTCCCCCCCCCACAGGTACTGACCCTGATCCTCCCCCCCACAGGTACTGTCCACCTGTTCCCCCCCACAGGTACTGTTCCCTGTTCCTCTCCCCACAGGTACTGACCCTGAACCCCACCCCACAGGTACTGTCCACCTGTTCCCCCCACAGGTACTGTCCACCTGTTCCCCCCACAGGTACTGTCCCCTGTTCCCCCCCCCCCCACAGGTACTGACCCTGATCCCCCCTCCCCACAGGTACTGTCACTGTTCCCCTCCACAGGTACTGACCCTGAACCCCACCCCACAGGTACCGTCCCTGTTCCCCCCCCACAGGTACTGTCCCTGATCCCCCCCCTCCACAGGTACTGTGCACCTGTTCCTCCCCACAGGTACTGTGCACCTGTTCCCTCCCACAGGTACTGTCCCTTATCCCCCCCACAGGTACTGTCCACTTGTTCCCCCCACAGGTACTGCCCACCTGTCCTCCACCCCACAGGTACTGACCCTGATCCCCACCCCACAGGTACTGTCCACCTGTTCCCCCCCCACAGGTACTGTCCATGTTCCTCTCCCCACAGGTACTGTCCACCTGTCTCCCCCCCACAGGTACTGTCCACCTGTTCCCCCCCCCCAAAGGTACTGACCCTGATCCCCACCCCACAGGTACTGTCCACCTGTTCCCCCCCACAGGTACTGACCCTGATCCCCCCCCCCCACAGGTACTGTCCACCTGTTCCCTCCCCACAGGTACTGTCCACCTGTCCCCCCCACCCTCAGCTACTGTCCCTGTTCCCCCCTCCACAGGTACTGTCCACCTGTCTCCCCCCCCACAGGTACCGTCCACCTGTTCCCCCCCCCCCCCCAAAGGTACTGACCCTGATCCCCCCCCCCACAGGTACTGTCCACCTGTTCCCTCCCCACAGGTACTGTCCACCTGTCCCCCACCCTCAGCTACTGTCCCTGTTCCCCCCTCCACAGGTACTGTCCACCTGTCTCCCCCCCCACAGGTACTGTCCACCTGTTCCCCCCCCCCAAAGGTACTGACCCTGATCCCCCCCCCACAGGTACTGTCCACCTGTCTCCCCCCCCACAGGTACCGTCCACCTGTTCCCCCCCCCCAAAGGTACTGACCCTGATCCCCCCCCCCACAGGTACTGTCCACCTGTTCCCTCCCCACAGGTACTGTCCACCTGTCCCCCCACCCTCAGCTACTGTCCCTGTTCCCCCCTCCACAGGTACTGTCCACCTGTCTCCCCCCCCCACAGGTACTGTCCACCTGTTCCCCCCCCCCAAAGGTACTGACCCTGATCCCCCCCCCACAGGTACTGTCCACCAGTCTCCCCCCCCCACAGGTACCGTCCACCTGTTCCCCCCCCCCAAAGGTACTGACCCTGATCCCCCCCCCACAGGTACCGTCCACCTGTTCCCCCCCCCCCAAAGGTACTGACCCTGATCCCCCCCCCCACAGGTACCGTCCACCTGTCCCCCCACCCTCAGCTACTGTCCCTTATCCCCCCCACAGGTACTGTCCACCTGTCCCCCCACAGGTACTGTCCACCTGTCCCCCAACCCTCAGCTACTGTCCCTGTTCCCCCCTCCACAGGTACTGTCCACCTGTCTCCCCCCCCACAGGTACCGTCCACCTGTTCCCTCCCCACAGGTACTGTCCACCTGTCCCCCCCACCCTCAGCTACTGTCCCTGTTCCCCCCCACAGGTACTGTCCACCTGTTTCCCCCCCCCACAGGTACCGTCCACCTGTTCCCCCCCCCCCACAGGTACTGTCCACCTGTTCCCTCCCCACAGGTACTGTCCACCTGTCCCCCCACAGGTACTGTCCCTGTTCCCTCCCCACAGGTACTGTCCCTGTTCCCCCCCCCCACAGGTACTGTCCCTGTTCCCCCCCCCCACAGGTACTGTCCCTGTTCCCCCCCACAGGTACTGTCCACATGTCTCCCCCCCCACAGGTACTGTCCACCTGTCCCCCCAAAGGTACTGACCCTGATCCCCCCCCCCTCAGCTACTGTCCCTGTTCCCCCCTCCACAGGTACTGTCCACCTGTCTCCCCCCCCCACAGGTACCGACCACCTGTCCCCCCACCCTCAGCTACTGTCCCTGTTCCCCCCTCCACAGGTACTGTCCACCTACCCACCCCCACAGGTACTGTCCCTGTTCCCCCCACAGGTACTGTCCACCTACCCACCCCCACAGGTACTGCCCACCTGTCCCCCACCCCACAAGTACTCTCCCTGTTCCCCTCCCCACAGGTACTGCCCACCTGTCCCCCCACCCACAGCTACTGTCCCTTATCCCCCCCACAGGTACTGTCCACCTGTCCCCCCACCCACAGCTACTGTCCACCTGTTCCCCCCCCCAAAGGTACTGACCCTGATCCCCCCCCCACAGGTACTGTCCACCTGTTCCCTCCCCACAGGTACTGTCCACCTGTTCCCCCCCCCAAAGGTACTGACCCTGATCCCCCCCCCCACAGGTACTGTCCACCTGTTCCCTCCCCACAGGTACTGTCCACCTGTTCCCCCCCCCCAAAGGTACTGACCCTGATCCCCCCCCCCACAGGTACTGTCCACCTGTTCCCCCCCCCAAAGGTACTGACCCTGATCCCCCCCCCCACAGGTACTGTCCACCTGTTCCCTCCCCACAGGTACTGTCCACCTGTTCCCCCCCCCCCAAAGGTACTGACCCTGATCCCCCCCACACAGGTACTGTCCACCTGTTCCCTCCCACAGGTACTGTCCACCTGTTCCCCCCCCCCAAAGGTACTGACCCTGATCCCCCCCCCACAGGTACTGTCCACCTGTTCCCTCCCCACAGGTACTGTCCACCTGTTCCCCCCCCCCAAAGGTACTGACCCTGATCCCCCCCCCCACAGGTACTGTCCACCTGTTCCCCTCCCCACAGGTACTGTCCACCTGTCCCCCCCCCACAGGTACTGTCCACCTGTCCCCCTCCCCACAGGTACTGTCCACCTGTCCCCCCACCCTCAGCTACTCTCCCTGTTCCCCTCCCCACAGGTACTGTCCACCTGTCCCCCCACCCACAGCTACTGTCCCTTATCCCCCCCACAGGTACTGTCCACCTGCCCACCCCCACAGGTACTGTCCACCTGTTCCCCCCCCACAGGTACTGTCCCTGTTCCCCCCCCCCCACAGGTACTGTCCACCTACCCACCCCCACAGGTACTGTCCACCTGTCTCCCCCCCACAGGTACTGACCCTGATCCCCCCCCACAGGTACCGTCCACCTGTCTCCCCCCCCCACAGGTACTCACCCTGATCCCCCCCCCCACAGGTACTGTCCACCTACCCACCCCCACAGGTACTGTCCCTGTTCCCCCCCACAGGTACTGTCCACCTGTTCCCCCCCCAAAGGTACTGACCCTGATCCTCCCCCCCACAGGTACTGTCCACCTGTTCCCCCCCACAGGTACTGACCCTGATCCCCCCCCCACAGGTACTGTCCCTGTTCCCCCCCCACAGGTACTGACCCTGTTCCCCCCCCCCACAGGTACTGTCCACCTACCCACCCCCAAAGGTACTGTCCCTTATCCCCCCCACAGGTACTGTCCACCTGTCCCCCCACCCTCAGCTACTGTCCCTGTTCCCCCCTCCACAGGTACTGTCCACCTGTCTCCCCCCCCCACAGGTACCGTCCACCTGTTCCCCCCCCCAAAGGTACTGACCCTGATCCCCCCCCCCCACAGGTACTGTCCACCTGTCCCCCCACCCTCAGCTACTGTC